>NW_021703773.1:13847419-13873797 GCF_005190385.1 Monodon monoceros | reverse complement strand
CCCCCCCCCCCCCCTCTCTCCCTCTCTCCCCTGTTATTAGCACAGAGGCGAACAGCAAGAACTCTGGAGCCAGGCAGCTTGGAGGTAGCATCTAGAATCCACCACTTACGAGCTGTTTGATCTTGGGCAAATTACTTAAACTCTCTGTACTCAGTTTCTTTATAAAAATATGGACAATGTTATACCCACATAGGATTGTTCTGAAGGTTGTAAATTATTTAGAACAGTACATAGTTTGTTGTTGTTATCAAATAACTGTATTAGCTGGAAAAAAAAATCATCTCACGTAACAAATTCTTGCCCTTGCTTCTTTGTGTATATTTTTGCATTAAAGAAGTGTGCTTAGTGCATCGCACGGGGAGATCAGCTTGGCGCTTTGTGTCCACCTAGAGGGGTGGGATGGGGAGGGTGGGAGGGAGACGCGAGAGGGAGGGGATACGGGGATATACGTATACGTATAGCTGATTCACTTTGTTATACAGCAGAAACTAATACAACATTGTAAAGCAATCATACTCCAATAAAGATGTTTTTTAAAAAAAAAGTCTGCCTAAAATTAGTTCAGTTCTTCCCTTTGGGGTAGATTTTTTTTTTTTTTTTTTTTTTTGCGGTACGCGGGCCTCTCACTGTTGTGGCCTCTCCCATTGCGGAGCACAGGCTCTAGACGCGCAGGCTCAGCGGCCATGGCTCACGGGCCTAGCTGCTCCGCGGCATGTGGGATCTTCCCGGACCGGGGCACGAACCCATGTCCCCTGCATCGGAAGGCGGACTCTCAACCACTGTGCCACCAGGGAAGCCTTAAATTTTTTATTTTATATTGGAGTACAGTTGATTAACAATGCGTTAGTTTCAGGTGTATAGCAAATTGATTCATTTATACATACATCTATGCTTTTTCAAATTCTTTTCCCATTTAGGGTATTATAGAATATTGAGTAGAGTTCCCTGTGCTATACAGTAGGTCCTTGTTGATAATCTATTTTAAATATAGTAGTGTGTATATGTCAATCCCAAACTCCCAATTTATCCCTCCCCCCACCTTTCCCCTTTGGTAACCATAAGTTTGCTTTCTAAGTCTGATTTCTAAGTTTCTGTTTTGTAAATTACTTCATTTGTATCATTTTTTTTAGATTCCACATATAAGTGGTATCATATGGTATTTGTCTTTCTCTGACTTCCTTCACTTAGTATGATAATCTCTAGGTCAATCCATGTTGCTGCAAATGGCATTATTTCATTCTTTTTTATAGCTGAGTAGTATTCCATTGTATGTATGTACCACATTTTCTTTACTCATTCATCTGTCAGTGGACATTTAGGTTGCTTCCCTGTCCCGGCTGCTGTAAATAGTGCTGCAGTGAACATTGGAGTGTATGTATCGTTTTCTCTGAATATATGCCCAGGAGTGGGATTGCTGGATGGTATGATAATTCTATTTTTAGTTTTCTGAGGAACGTCCATACTGTTCTCCATAATGGTTGTACCAATTTACATTCCCACCAACAGTGTAGGAGGGTTCCCTTTTCTCCACATCCTCTCCAGCATTTATTGTCTGTAGACTTTTTGATGATGACCATTCTGACTGGTGTGAGGTGATATCTCATTGTAGTTTTCATCTGCATTTCTCTAATAATTAGCCTTTTCATGTGCCTCTGGGCACCTGTATGTCTTCTCTGGAGAACCATCTATTGAGATCTTCTGCCCATTTTTTGATAGGGTTGCTTGTTTTTTTGATATTGAGCTGTATGAGCTGTTCCTAGATTTTGGAGATTAATTCCTTGTCAGTTGTTCATTTGCAAATATTTTCTTCCATTCTGTGGGTTGTCTTTTCATTTTGTTTATGGTTTCCTTTGCTGTGCAAAAGTTTATGAGTTTAATTAGGTCCCATTTGCTTATTTTTGTTTTTATTTCCATTACTCTAGGAGGTGGATCTATAAAGATACTGCTGCAATTTATGTCAGAGTGTTATGCCTGTGTTTTCTTCTAAGAGTTTTATAGTATCAGGTCTTACATTTAGGTCTTTCATCCATTTTGAGTTCATTTTTGTGTATGGTGTTAGAGAGTGTTCTAATTTCATTCTTCTACATTTAGCTGTCCAGTTTTCCCAGCACCATTTATTGAAGAGACTGTCTTTTCTCCATTGTATAGTCTTGCCTCCTTTGTCGTAGATTAATTGACCATAGGTGGACAGAAACTCAAGTTTATAGCTGAGGAAACTGAGGTACAGAGGGGTTTGCCAATTTGCCCCAGTTCACAGCGAGTGAGTGGAGGAGCCAGAAGTTGAACCCAGGCAGTCTGGCTTCCAGGCTCATGCTCTGAATCCTTATGGGATGCTGAGTGGCAGTAGACGCAAAGGAAAGCGTCTTGGAGAAGAGACTGGTGAGCTGAGTCTTACTGGATTAGAAAAAGTTATCCAGACTGAGGGGAGTTGGTCTGAGGTGGTCTCACAAAGAATGATGAGGAAGCTCTGTGAAGAAAGGAGGAGATGTGAGTAGAAAGGCATGCATGGGGCTGAGTGAGCAGCTAGGTCTTGTTGGAGTCAAGTGGGAGGCTCATAATGATGGGAAATAAGGCTGGAGAGATGGGCAGGACCCAAGCAGGGAGAAACTGGGATGTTGTGCTAAATGCCTATTCATCTCTGGATGGTGGGGATATAGGTAAAACTGGAGGCACGGGGTGCGGTGAGCAAGCTGCTACAATAGTCTTAATGATATTCTGGAAGCCAAAACTAAGGCAGTTAGCAGTAGGATTGGAAGAGACCAGGGATGGATTTGGGAAATATTAGAGGAGGTAAAATTGACCACGGTTAAGGGTTTGATTTGGGACGTCAGTGTTAACAGAATATAGTGACCAGACACCTTGTTTGGGGGGTGGGGGGTGAGAAGTGTACTGAACTTGAGGAAAAACACAGCAGGCTGTTGGAAATTTGATGCATCTGGAGGTAGAATGAGACAATTAGATGTGGGATTTAAATCATGCTCAGTACACTTAGCCCAAACCCCACCTTTATACTTCTTCATTTTTCCAACAAATTGAATCTGTAATGTGCCAGGCACTGCATACCTGCAGCTGTGGACTGAGAGGCAGGCCCGCCTGGTGGCCTGTGCAGTGAGGTGACTAGTTCATTCCAGCGTCGGCAGGGCCAGGTAGGAAGCAGACAGTAAATGTTTGTCCCCTGTTTCACACCTGAGTTAATCACACACATGCCAGGCTGATGGCGTTCTTTTTCAGTTGCCTTTGTTGCAAAAGTGGATACGGAGGGCAGACATTCTGTATCCTTAGCATATTCGAAGGGCCCCAATTAGTGCATTTGGCTCTTTTTTTGAAGTAAGAAGGATCTGCAGGAAATAAGTGGGGTAGCCCTAATCTCTTTTAAAACATATTGGAGAGTGTGAACTCAATTGATGAGGTGGGGTTTTTCCCACCCAAACAGAGTCATTCAAATGTAGTCCATTGGGCTTCCCTGGTGGCGCGGTGGTTGAGAGTCCGCCTGCCGATGCAGGGGACACGGCTTCGTGCCCCGGTCCCGGAAGGTCCGGGAAGATCCCACATGCCGCGGAGCGGCTGGGCCCGTGAGCCATGGCCGCTGAGCCTGCGCCTCTGGAGCCTTGCTCTGCCACGGGAGAGGCCACAACAGTGAGAGGCCCGCGTACAGAAAAAAAAAAAAAAAAAAAATGTAGTCCATTGACATTTGAAGTTCTCAATAAAAACATGACCTATGAAGATTTGGGGAGCAAGAGTTTTAAAATATGATCCTCTTCTCGTCTCTTCATGGGGTCCACCTCTTTTCTAATCCCAGCAGACACTAGCTTTCCAGGGAGTCTGGATAGCCTGAGTGCTTCTGTGTTGAGATGAGATGAGTCCTTTCTTGCTTCCCTCAGAGGGGAGAAGCGTTGTAGATTGACTGGGTGCTTTAAAGGCGGAGGTCTCCTCCTCCCCTTCCCTCAGTGCTGCCCTAGAGAAGCTGCGTAAAGGGCACCACTGAGCAGCGAGGCCTTGATCAGAGGGTGCATTACGAGGTCCGAATGTGTACTGCGTCAAGTGTCATGCCATGGGGACTTGCTGTAAAAAACATGTGAGAAGATAAAAAGCCCAGTGAGGGATCCGTGTATGGAGTGGGCTGCTTGTTGTGACCGTGAACCCCCTGTCTCTGGAGGTGCTGGAGCACAGGCGGGGTCCCAAGAATGCTGTTGGAAGCACCCAGCTGTGCACGTCCTGGTCACCGTCCTCTCCAGCTCAAGGGTTTGGATGCTGCTGTAGTGACTGCTTACTCCTTGGACTGGTCTGGCACACACTGCTCTGTTTCCTGAACTCCAGTTGTGCTTGTGAAATCAGGATCACATGGTGCCATTTCACAAGAAAATAGAATTTTCTAATGAGACTGTAAGCTCCTCGAAGACATGGATAAAGTAAAATCTTTTAAACCCTCTCAGGGTCTAGCTTGGACTCTTCATTCTTGATTGAGTAATCACATGGAGCTTTCAGTTTCTATGCATTTGTGTTAAAAGATAATGATTTACAATTATATTGCTTTAAGAAACAAAAGATGTAATATGCCAGATGTGTCTTTTTCTACTGAGGAAGAAATATTTTCATGAAATATTAATTTTATTCTTGAAAATTTTTCATTGGTATAAATCTGAGGGAACAATAAAATTCGGGTTCTCAAGTACCAGCAACTGAAAAAGGCCTAATTTAATTGTTTAATCTAGATTTATCTGTAGAAAAGCAATGATTTAAAAACTAGAGTAGGGACTTCCCTAGTGGTGCAGTGGTTAAGAATCTGCCTGCCAATGCAGGGGACACAGGTTCGAGCCCTGGTCCGGGAAGATCCCACATGCTGCAGAGCAACGAAGCCTGTGCGCCACAACTACTGAGCCTGCACTCTAGAGCCCGCGATCCACAGCTACTGAAGCCCGTGTGCCTAGAGCCCGTGCTCTGCAACAAGAGAAGCCACCACAATGAGAAGCCTGCACATCGCAAGGAAGAGTAGCCCCCGCTCGCTGCACCTAGAGAAAGCCTGCGTGCAGCAACAAAGACCCACTGCAGCCAAAAATAAATAATTAAAAAAAAAAATCTAGAGTAAATCAGGGAGCTATTAATGAGTTTTGTTTTATTATAGTTTTTGTTTTTTGAATGAGGCATTATGGGTCTTTACACCCTTCCCACAATGAATGCTTTGTTTTATAAGCATACATTTTGGAAGCCTCCAAAGATGAATAGCTTTCAAAGAAGACTCAAGTTATGTCATCTGTAGATGTACTGAAAATTAGTTTCTGGCCTAGACTTCAGTTTTACAATCTATGTACCTGTAGTAATTGATTGTAGTATCATAAATGAACCAACTGTCTGAAATTTTGAGTGCAGTTGGATACTAGTTTAGTTTCTCAAGTAGTGATGGAGAACATAGTGAAATTATCAACAAAGCTTTTTTCCCTCAAATATTTGAAATTAAATCTGTCTGGGGACTGTCCAATACTATTTTTGCTAATGGCAGGAATTAAAAATGTTTTTCCTCTTAAAAAAACTGAGTCTTATCAACCCATTTCCTCCAGAAGCAGGATCACTGTGTACTTTCCTAAGACCGTGCCTTGGTCAGTCTTTGTAACTATGGGATCCCATGTGCAGTGATTACACATATGGTCATTTATAAATAGGATTTCAAAATTGGTATAAAAAAAGTAAGATTTACCACAAAAAGGCAAATCTTCTAAACATCTAAGACATGAGTCTTTTAAATTTTAACAGAATGACCTATTTTAAGAAAACATTTTCTTAGGGATGATTATTCATATTATAAAAATATTTTGTTTTTTTAAAAAGCATAATTTCCTCCACTAAAATAATCTACTCATAAGGATTTGATATAAATTATAAATTGTAACATACTAGTGGGTTGCACCTGTACAGTGCTTGGTTCACTGCCTTTGCTTTGGTGGTTACTGACTAGAATCACTGAGTCAGTTCGTAATCTAGTATGATGTATTTTGTGGGTCATACAATAATCTTTTAAAAATAATCAAACCTTCATAGTGTATTTATTTCAGAGCCCAGCGACTTGACTCTGAAAATTTACAGAGCTGAATCATACGCTGGTCTGCGAGAGTTTAAAGCAGCCATAGAAGATTTAAATGCAGTTCTCTTTCAACTGCCAAATTGGCCTGAGGTAAAATTGCTGTCTTACATTTGCATACATTTACAAATTTCAACTGCAGGGAATATGCATTCAGTTATGGTTATAAGTTATAATGGACTGGATTGGGTGATTCTTTAAATATAGAGTTCTAGAAATCTAAGGTCAATATTTTGAGTGGATGAATATCATGACAGTTTTTTAAACTATAAGAAACCTTTGTCTCCTAACCAAAGAACAACCTGAATTCAAGGCACAGAAAAAAAAACAGACTTTAATATACAGCATTTCCTCAAAGAGACACAACTGGCCCTATTGCAGAGCTGGATCCAAACTGGTTATCAATGGAGGAGGTTTTATCAACGGAAAGAGAAGAGGTCCTTGTGGCTGAACAGTTGACTGAGGCATTGTGATGGGAACTGGATGATTAGGCTGTGGTTAACTGTGGTAGATAGGGTCAAAGGAGGTTGCCTTGCCCATGCTGTTTTAAAAAAGGACTTGTGGCATGTATATAATATATAATCAGTTTACTAATTCTCCTTTTTATCAAACTGCCAAGGCAAATTAGTCCATCTCCCATATATATTCTTTAAGCCAGAAGTCATTTTTTTATGTGACTTTTTCCTCCATTCAAAGCTGTGCCTTTGAGGACAGTATAGTAAGGATGCTCTAAAAGTTATAAATTAATAAGGAAAATGATTCAAAATTCCATGATGGCATGACTGGTTAGTACAAGTCCAGTGAATGTTAAGAGGGAAAATGATTGTACGGACAGCTTTACAACTGTTAAAAAGAAAGAACCCTCTGGACTTATCACTGAAGGGATATAATGAGAAATGTGGTTTTGAAGTCACTTTCTGGGCCTCAGCTCCCCTGTAGGTGCCTCTCCAGGGCAAGGTGTAAATATGCCTTTAGAATGCTTGGGCCTCCTCAGTCAGTCAGTCAGTTTCAAAATGAGTATTTCCAAGCAGACTTTCTTTTTGTTTTCCCCTTGATACTGATTTTTTTTAAAAACAATTCCATCCATAAAAGTCATGTATATGTGCTTTTATTGAAGGTCTACTTCAGGAAAGGAAAAGTCCTCCATGATGCTGGTTTTTTAGGTGATGCCTTACAACTGTTTCTTCAGTGCTTAGCGCTTGATGAAGATTTCGCACCTGCAAAGCTAGAAGTAGAAAAGGTAATCAGTTTACCAACTATAATACTTCAAGGTAGGGCTACGACACAGGTCTTTTTACAAATGCCAGTTAGAATCTTGGGTAAGAACATAAGGAGTGTCCATAAGTCAAATTCAGTAGCAATTTGACAAGTAGTTTTCAGGCTTATATACTTATTAGCATACTGAATTCTTACCGAAATCAAAACATTTCATTCAGAGGTAGTTAAATGCATTATTTTTGCCTAGTTAAATTTAGATGTTCTCTAATAGTTTGTTCCATGGGAGCCAGGCTAATCATCCTTAATTAAACATTGTTGTCGTGATGTTCCTGCTCAGGAATTTTTATTGGCTTCCTTTGCCTTTCATTTCAGGTCTCAACTTTGCTTGCTTTCCATGGTTGCCAGTGGTATTGCCCCACTCAATTTGTTTTGCCTTAATATTCTCAGTACTGCATACATCCCTTTCCAAAGTTTGTTCAGCGATGTGTCAGTAGGTGTTAATTAAAAGGAAAAAGGGAAGGGGGTTCTCCGATCAAATGACTTTGTAAAACATTGGGTCAAACCAAACAGATTTCTTCGGATTTTGTCAAGAGTTTTTGCTTTGCTAGCATGACAACAGCATTCAGCTTTTGCCAGATTTACCCACAGAGCATCTGGGATGACTCGAGTCTTTGAAAAATGTTTTGGGAAAATCTACCCTAATATAATTTCAGTGCCCTGTCATGAGATGCTCCCCTCGATGTCCCCCAAAGATGCCACGTTATTTATTACCTTCGTAGTGTTTCTCAGAGTGTGGCTTTTTTTCAGAATCATCTCGGGTGCCTGGTAAACACAGAGATTCCTGGGCCCTACCACAGACCTTTGGAATTAGAATCTCCGGAATTGGGGCATAGTTTAACAAGCACCTTGGGAGATTCTTATGTACCTTGAAGTATGAATTTTGAAATTTTTCTCAGATTCCAAATGCCTTATGAATACAGCTAACATTGCTATATCCTCTATAAGGTTTGTTTGCACGCATGTTCTAGCCCACTGATTTAACAAAAAATGGTTTACTGTTGTGTGTTTTCTGACTGTTCTTTTTGCTAGAGTGATTGCCCTGGTGAGATTGCAGACTTTTTAAGGGTTTATGATTTTGCATTTTCCATGCTGCTGGATATCCTTATACTTCTGTAAATATTTGTTTGTTCGTTAATATGGTCAGGTGAATGCAAGATACCTACTGCCTTGAAATATTTATTTTTCCTCAGTACTTTTTTTGGTAAATTGTGGTATAATTTACATACAATAAAATGCATGGATTTTACAGTTCAGTGAGTTTTGAGAAATTATACAGTCATGTAACAGCACCCCAATCAAGATATAGAATATTTCCATCATCCTAGAAAGTTCCCTCATCTCCTTTCCAGCAAATCCCCGATCTCCCTGCTTCCAGAGGCAACTACCGTTCAGATTTCTATCACCATAGAATAGCCCTTTTTGCTATTCTAGAACTTCGTATACATGGAATCATACAGCATATACTCTTTTGTGTCTGGCTTTTTTTGCTCAACATAATGTTTTTGAGATACATCCAGTAATTTTTTTCTTTTTGATTGTTTACCAAGTATCCCATTGTATGAACACACCACAGTTTGTGATATTCACAGTTAGTGGCAATTTTCATTTGGATTGTTTCCAGTTGATGCTATGGACATTCTTATACAAGTCATTTTGTGGACATATGTTTTTATATCTCTTCAGTAAATACCTAGGAGTGGAGTTGCTGTGTTCTAGAGTGGGTGTGTGTTTAATACCTTTTTTTAAAATCAGGAAATGTAAAACCATACCCAAATTTTAAAATGTTTGTTCATTAGATGGGGTATTGCTTGAGCACATACAGATACACACACTTTTGTTTACATTGTATATATTTCCTTTTTAATTACATTGTAAAGACTCATGAAAAATTCTGAGTTTTGTGTATTGAGAGACAGTACAGCTGAAAAGCCAAACCTCCAAATTGAGGCTTTAAGAAATCGTCTGCTGTACATATACACACAGCTTATGCGACAAGCAAACAGATTTGAATCCCTCTCATTTCCTTGTAGCCAGGTTCTTCCTCCGTCTTAACCACCCCCGTTTCTTTGAGAGTTGTAGACATATTCCTGAGAGAAGCACCCAAGATTTTGATACTGCAGCTGCCTCTCATATCGGACAGCTGCCATTTGGTGCCACAAATAATGCTGGGCAGTGGTGACTGACTGTGCAGGTCACTTGTTCAGGGAGAAACTAAATTCAGCGTAAACACATGGAATTTTAGAGTTTAGTAGTTAAAGGTCCAAGTTCACATAAACACTCTTAAGTCCACCTTAAAATATACATTGGGATGAACCATGAACTATTTTGACAGGATAGGACTCACTGATGTTCAAAGGTAATATTTTCCACTTCTCTTAAGATCTCTTCTTTCTACAAACCTCATATTAAAACGTCAACCTTGGACTTCCCTGCCGGTCCAGTGGTTAAGACTCCGTGCTTCCAATGCAGGGGCATGGGTTTGATCCCTGGTCGGGGAACTAATAAGATCCCACATGCCTCGGGGTGCGGCTAAAGTAAATAAATAAAAAAAAGTCAACCTTTACCTTGGGTACCTTCTCAGGCTACCAAACTCACCACCCCGTGCCTTCCTTTTGAATCATTTATTTGAGGTGATTTGACCCCACTGAGGCACACCTTGGTTTTGCGAGACTTTTTAATCAATATGGAAGTTCTGCTTTTTACGTAACCTGTTCCTTCCCTGCTCATTAAAAATAAAGTTGGCTACAAGTTTTCTTTCTTTTAAACTGATGGATAGCTGACTCAGAATATTATATTAGTTCTAGGTGTATGATATTTTTGTAGATTATACTCCATATGAAGTTATTTGCTACAAATTTCCCCCAAATTCTTAAATATTAGGTAACTTTATATTATCCTCAACCAAATATTTTATAATTTTCATTACTTTTTATAATATTTCTCTTACAGATTTTATGTGATTTATTGTCACCTGAAAACTTAAAAGAAGGCCTGAAGGACTCTTCCTGGAGTTCATTACCGTGTATTAAAAACAAACCTTTTGGTTTTGCTTCAGTAATAGAAGAGTCTCATTGTGCCAGTGAACTTAGCCCAGAGCAGGTAAGGGGGTGAGTAAAGATAATCATGGGCAATCTGTTTAGGTACTTTAAACCTAGTAGGCGTTGTCTTAATAGAATTTCATCTGTGGCCTTTTATTTTATACTGAAAACTTTTATGTAAAGTATATGCTCATTAATCACAAATTTAGGTCATTCAATGTCAGAAAACTTTCAGTCTCTTGGAAAATATAGAACATTGTATTTATTTCAGTTTCCTTGGAGTAGGAATTATATTAGCATAACTGCTTTAACCTTATTATGATGTAAGCCAGCTTGATGTCCAGGGCTATCTAAGTACTGGTAAAAATCACTTACTTGCCAGGGTTTTAGAATTAAAAGTTGGTGCTGTTTAAATGAACAATAAAATGAACATTTTAAGACATCAGAATTTCAGTTTGGTTCTGGCGAGAATAAGGATAGTAAAGAAATACAGTTAGTTACCCTTATTTGTTGTATTTTTTTGTAGAATGAAGAAATAGCAGAGGTCACTTCAGAGCCTGTCAAAGGAAGCCTAAACCATGCTCGGTCAGCACAGGCTATAAATTCGACAGACATGCCTGCCAGAGAGGACTGTTTAAAAAGAGTGTCCTCAGAACTTTCACTCTCTGTTCAAGAGCAAGGTGTTCTGCTGAAAAGAAAGCTGTCTCTCTTAGACCAGGATGTGATTGTAAATGAAGATGGAAGAAATAAGCTGAAAAGACAGGGAGGTAAAAATTTCACTACACTCATGTAAAACACATTGATTTATTTAGAATGGCCTTCAAACTTCTTCCTAAAGAAGATAACCCCATCTCTTTGTTTTAATAGAAACTCCCAATGAAGTCTGTACGTTTTCATTAACTTACGGTGACATCCCAGAAGAATTAATAGATGTCTCAGATTTTGAGTGTTCTCTCTGCATGAGGTAAGTATGTACAATTTTATAAAAGATGAATATTTTATATTAATGTAAATAAAGTACAGAGTAGATAAAGGTAATCTACTCTGTAATAATAGGCAATGTGAAGTAACAGAACAGTGGATTAAAAATCAAAAGATATGAATTTTAGTCCCAGGTTTCCCTTTCACATCTTAGGCAAATAATGTAATCTCTGAACCTTATTTAGCTTTTCCTTACTTAGAAAGTGGGGTCAGGGTTTGCATAGCCTATACTGAAGTCTTGTAAGAATCAGATGACTAAAATATAAGAAGTATCTGGGGAATTGTAAAGTACTATAAAAGCTCTACATGTTATTATTGAGACTCCATGGTTTTAGATTTGGGTAAGAATACAATGATGTATTGTGTGTATGTGATTCTATCTTGTTTATATATCTTAACATTGGATAAGGATTTCCATTATGTAGAATGCTTGTAATTCTAAGACTGATAGTTTAAAAAGAACATTTTCCAGGTACATAAACTGTGCTGGAGGCAAGGGAATGGTGTAAAGCACCCGGCACTGTCCACACCAGGCCAGGGGTGATGAGAGGTATTTCTGAGGAAGTCCCTTAATTCTGAGTCTTGGCTTCTTCATCTGTGAGGCGAGGGGATTAGACCCAGATGATTTCTGAAGTACCTATACATCTAACAGTACTTCTAGGAACTTCCAAAGTATCATGTTTCAGGAAATAATTATAATGTAAGAAAAATTAGTTTTTCCATATTGTTTGAATATTCAGCCTCCTATTTCTTTAGGATTCAATGGTGGTGATTTAGTGGATTATTTTTGTAAGGCTTTTATAAGCTTGTTAAGAAAACCAATTTTAAAGTGATGATAAAATAAGAATCTGTACAAAAACGAATGAGTAATTATTAATGATATAGTTTACATCATTAATTTTGCACTAAGTCTTTGAAATCTGGTGTGTATTTTAGATGCACTGCACATCTCAGTTTGGACCAGCCCCATTTCAAGGGCGCCATAGCCACATGTGAGTGGCAGTTATGTTAGTACAGCTCCAGGCCCCCAGCGCAGGGTACCTCTGTGGATGGTGAACTTTTAAACGCTTCAGGAGGATATACTCATATTTACCACTGCCCCTCCTCTCCCCTCCTGCCCACCAGACCCTCCTCCACCAGACCCTCCTTCTTCCTCCTCTACTCTAAAGAGAGATTAGTGTTATGGTTCCATTATTAGTTTGTTCACTTTTTCCAATGGAGTTTATTGTGAGAACTAACATGTATTTTGGTTGATTTCAGGTTGTTTTTTGAGCCGGTAACAACCCCTTGTGGACATTCATTCTGTAAGAATTGTCTTGAGCGTTGTTTAGATCACACACCGTACTGTCCCCTTTGTAAGGAAAGCTTAAAAGAGGTAAACATTTTTATGCTTCTCTGTTTATTGGTCTTAAGTGTAGCAACATGGTTTGATTTTATTCAGCCATAGCAATGATTAATAGGTTCGGAATAAGTTACGTTGTATATGCTGAGTGACCAAAAGGGATTCTGTTTTGTTACCCATATGCTAGTGTTAGAGAAAAGTGAGTTTGGAGAGGGGAGGAGAAAGCAGAGAGGGTCTGAAGGCCAAGACCCCTTACTTAATTTTTTAAACAAAGGAGGTGTGGTCAAGTACCTGGTCAGGAATCTACTGAATTTTAATGATGACAGTATTGGGGAAGCCCAACTGCCCTGCCTCCCACCACCATTTTTAGGCTAGATTTCAGGTCTAATCCAATCCCCTTAACATCTGGAGCAACTGTGTCCAGTAGAACTTTCTGCATTGATGGAAATGCTCTGTATCTGTGCTGTCCAACATGGTAGCTACCAGCCACGTGTGTAGAAGGAATTGTATTTAAAATTTTGTTTAATCTTATAATTAATTTACATTTTAGTAGGCACATGTGAGTAGTGGCTACCGCATTGGACAGCACAGCTCTAGAAAGAGGTGGCCTGGCGAGAAGAGAGGGAGGCACAGCTTCCCACATCCCTCCTTGTCTAGGAAGTGAAAAGCACTATTCACCTGCATTAGGAAAATAGCTGCATCTCAGGTGGGTATCTTCCATAATCAGTGAGAGAGCAACACCCTCTCAGTCGTGCTTGAGTGACTTGAAGTCCCCAAAGGTGAGGCCAAAGCCTTCGAATTCTGAGCTCCAGTTGAGTGGTAGCATTGATCAGGGAGAGTGATTCTGTCCCTGGATTGTTTGAAGAAAAGAAGTGTCTTCCAAATATGAATTAAAAAATTGATAAAACCATTTTGCTATTGAAAATACAGTTATTTCCTATACAGAAAACATAGCTCTGTACAGATATCATATGGCATGTATGTATTGTTATAGCATAGCAAGCCTATATGTAGTAAAACAGAAAACCACATAAACAATGTTCCAGTCAGGAAACATAAGATTAAAAAACTTCCTTCTTAAAGAGTTTGTTAGTTATTTCAACTAGTATACTCAATGTTTTCAGTTGAAGTACTCTAAACATGCTGTCTTTCCTGGTTTTCCAGAGTTTTTAGATACACTCATATATTTATTATGCTTTTTTTCAGATTAACATTTAGATACATTGCTTTAAATTTAGAGTTCTCTCAGTTTTAAGGAAAATAAAATAAGGATATTATTTAAAAACATAACATACTGTTTAAAACTAACTTTATCCTTTGTCCTGACCTGAAGACACCCTGTATAATATAATTGGTAAAGTCTAAATATATATTTACAAGGATAAAATTGACATGCTCTACAGTTTTCTACTTCTCCTACTTGTCATTTCATTTTGCTCATTTTTTCATTTGAATACATTTTAAAGACATGATTTTTGTAGCAGTATGCTAGTCCAGCGGTGTAACATTTTCCTGTTGTTGGGTATGTAAGTTTGGTTTTGTTTTAGCATACTGTGGTTTGTGTCTTTGACTCTTTCCTTAGGGTAAATTCTTGGGAGGAGAATTACTGGATCAAAGGCCATATATTTATAAGACTCTTATTAAAACCAATTGCCAAATTGCCTAGGTCCCGAGTAATGTACAAAAATAGATTCTTACCAGTACTGTAAGAGAGGCTGTATTTCCCAAATTTAATACATGAGTCTTAAATTTTAAAACATCTTAATTTAATAGAAAACGGTAATGAAACTGCTTTTATAGTATCTGTCATTTGATTAATTTTATAATAAACTATCCCCTGGGAACTTGTTAGAAATACAGATTCTCAGACCCTACCCCAGAGCCACTAAATCAGAAACCCTGGGGTGGGGCTCAGCAATCTGCATTTTAACAAGCCCTGGTTCATGCTAAAGCTTAAAAACCACTACTATAACCCATTTCCCCACCATTCATATTTCCTACTCTGTACTTCATCAGATAATGACAAAACTTTTTGCTGGATCTACAGAGAAAAAGGTGCTGGCTTCTCTTTATCTTGTGATTGTCTCCCAAGAGTTTTTCCTCATTACTTTTATTAAATAAATTGGTATTGGGCTTTTCTTGTTTTTTTGGTTTTTTTTTTTTTTGGTCCAAAATCCTGCACACACACTGACCTGGTCCCTGGCCCTATGCAGTTCTTAGTTTAGTTACAGAGATATAATGTATCCCTGTCCATGTAATATAGTGCAGGGTATGGTAACTGCCTTTTATATGGTAAAGGGTTAAGTAAGGGACTCTTGGGAGACAAAAAAATAACTAAGGAACACTTTATGCAAAAGGTAGAATTGGAGCCAGACCCTGAAGGATAGTCAGATGGCTTTTGGCAGTTGGAAGAGAATAACACAAAAATGCATGAGGGTGGCAATGTTCAGAGTATTAAGGGAGTGGCACAAATGGACCGTTTTATACAGAGGGTGGCTCACATAGGAAAAGCATCCTCTTGATAAGGGGATCATTAGTCATAGTGGGATGACAATGGAAGGAAAATCTGAAAGAAAAATTACCTGGAAGCTCTGCCACTGAAATGGGGGACAAAAAAGGAGTAGTTTTGCTTTTCTTAAATAAGGCAAATAAATGCATCATTTTCTTCATTCCTTATTTTTGTTTCTCAATTCAAATGGTAGTTTCAGATACTCATGCACTGTGAGATGGAACTTGGCCTTTGGTGTGGGAGATGGCAGGGCAGCACTGACTGCTGCTAATAAAGATGTATGATCATAGCAAGACAAGGGTCTTATATACAGAACTTGGTTCAGGTTGCAAGTATGTGTCTTTAATGCTCTTGAGTTAAGCCTCAGGCAGGTTTACCTGTTTAGCACCATCCATTGTAATGGTCCCCCTCACTAATTAAATTAATTCAGAACTGACTGTATAAATATGTAATAAAGGCTTTACTATATCAAGTTAAACTGTTTTGCCTGTTTTATACTGTAGGAAGAAAAGCACTGGAATGTAAAATAATATTGTTTTTCAGTATCTAGCAGATAGGAGGTACTGTGTCACACAGCTGTTGGAAGATTTAATAGTGAAGTATCTGCCTGATGAACTGTCTGAGAGAAAAAAAATATATGATGAAGAAACTGCTGAACTCTCACAGTAAGTTTCTTCTCAGAAAAATTAACAATCAAATTACGAACTACTACGCTTTGAAATAGTAAGGAGAAGCCTCACGGCAAGCTGGGTTCTGTCTTTAGTTCAACCCAGTGTAGTCAAAGGCATATTTTAAACAAATAGTGGCCAGCTTCCCCTGTCCTCGACAAAAGTTTTTAAAAGTTCATTTGGTAACTTCTAGATGTTCTGTTGGGAGTGACTGACTCAGCTCTCTGCACTGAAGCAGTGTTTTAGGTAGAGGAGGGGTTTCCTCCAGTGACATCAGGCCCTGGAATCAATCGGGAATGGAGAGGGGTGAGGTGGTTGCTGGGAACTGCATCCCTCAGGCATCAGTCATGGTGGTGTAGGGGGAAGGTGGAGGATAGATGGCCTGGATTGGCAGGAGGGTTAGCCAATCGGAGGTTTGAAGGGGATGGGACCTTGAGGCCTGAGACTGAAATTGGAAGGGGTGACTTAGGGGCTAAATTCTCAATTAATGAAGCTACTGACTGTTAGCAGAAATGACTTAGTATCAGCAAGGTGAAAAACCTGGTGGTAACTTTGGGATTCAGTGGTACCACTAGTAAGAGCTCATAAAAGCCAATTGGGGCTGGTAGGTTGGACATGGTTTTGTTGCTCTGTATAGCTTTCTTTCTTCTACATTTCTTTTTCCTTTCTCTTCCCCTCATGTCTTTTCACCAGTCTCTTCTTGAGTGTCCAAGTTTCTTTCATGGGTTTCTAATTTCTTAACTCTCTTTTTTTCCCACTTACTTTTAACTGGACACTAAAGAGCAAAATTGTAATTTTTATATGCTGTTTCTATTTTTAAAAAATACAGATTAAACATTTTATATTTCTAACTTTCTAAGAAAAAAATAATTGTGCTTGCAGATTTTCTTTTTCAATATCTGTCTACCAGATGTCTTCATTGGGCTAGTGGCCTTCAACAGAAGAAAGGTTTCTAATCATTTGTTTGTAGAAGTTGATATTGATTTGTCTCCTCATGGAACTGATATTTTATTGTGTGATTTTATGATAGAAAATATTCTGATGTGAGGATTATAAGCCTTTTTGACCAACACTGCAGAAAGCTGGGATATAAGAATGCTTCAGATGTATTTTTGAAATACTAAAACATAGTGAGAGGACCAGACCCCTCACAGAAGAGTGAAATCCATGGATGACAGAAAGAGTAGTGATGTGAGGGAAGCTGAGTGTGATGGAGAAGCCTCAAGGAATCTTGCTGTGTACTAACAGGGCTATTCTTTTAAGGGGTAGCTCATCCCCTGGTACTTACAAGTTTTGCTAATTAAGAAGTATACTGGCTTCCCCCCCGCCCCGTTTTTATGTTCATAAGAGTGCTCAATGATGGTAGAATATACAGTTTTAAAAGTAGAGGAACTAGGACTGGTATGTTAAACGTGTGTATTAAATATTGCCTTTACTTAAGTAATTTGTGGTCTTTTTGAAGAAAGACTAGAAAATATTAGTGGGGGGGGGGAGCCATAATCTGTAACCCAAACGTAATCATCATTGGCATTTCGGCATTTATCCTTCCCGATTTTAATGTATATGAATACATTTTAAACAAAGATGGGATCATTTTAATCCTATCATTTCTGTAACTTCCTTTTCTCATTAATCTGAACATTTAAACATAGTATCATTTTATGGTTACGTCATAATTTATTTTACTGGCCTTCTCTTTTTGCTTCTAAGTTTTGGCTACTATACACAGTGCTATGTTGACCATTCTTATAGTACTTGCAGGAAAAAAGTGAGCCTTTTGGTTCAAAGGATATGAATCTTTTTGAAAGCATTTGATGCATATGGCCAGATTCTTCTTCAGCATGGTTGTGCTATTCACGCTGCCAGTTTTCCCACACCCTTGCCAAAGCTGCGCACTTGCCTTTATCCTTCACATTTCTTGCCAATCTGGCAATCACAGTGTTGTCATTTTAATTATCTGGAAGAAATGTTAGCTCATTGAATTACCTGTTTTTGTTAGTATGAAAATATTTTAATGCCTAAAAGTTTTGAATGATTTGCTTTTTGTCTTTTGTGGGACCTCACGTTTTCTTATTATCTAGAATAAGAGTAAGTATACTAACTCTGTCATGTTAGAAATATTTTAAACAGATTTTAATATAAAATAGTAATTATAATCAATTGCTTTGTGATTCATAAAGATACTTAGCTCTGTATGATAACTCTGTATTTACTTGTAAGAGGATCACCAACAGATTTTTAGGATTAATATTGTATCAATATGAGCTTAAATGAAAAGGATGCTGATTCCTTTTCTTACCAAGAGTAAAAATCACCTGATTTTAGAGTGAATTTGCCTATTATTTATTACTGTTGCAGGCTTCACTCATTTTTGTTGTATGTCCTGATATATAATAATGAAACTTTTTTCTTCCTCAGCTTGACCAAGAATGTTCCGATATTTGTTTGCACTATGGCCTACCCCACTGTGCCTTGCCCTCTTCATGTATTTGAGCCAAGATACAGATTGATGATTCGAAGAAGTATACAGACTGGAACTAAACAGTTTGGGATGTGTGTCAGCGATACACAAAATGGGTATGCTTTTTATGTAAATATTTTTATTGATTCTGGAATTTTCTTTGAATATTGCTGAGAACTTGCATGTTTGTTGCTTGAACTTTGATATTAATTGGAGTTTTTCCTTTAGTTTTGCAGATTATGGTTGTATGTTACAAATTAGAAATGTACATTTCTTGCCTGATGGGAGGTCTGTGGTTGACACAGTTGGAGGAAAGCGGTTTAGGGTTTTAAAAAGAGGGATGAAAGATGGATACTGCACTGCAGACATTGAATATCTGGAAGATGTTAAGGTATTAAAAACTATTCTTTTTCAGCATGCTCTGGTATACTGTGTCCTAGGCATTGTACACGCGTAAAGGCTGACAGGAACATTAACCAGTTCTTCCTGTCAGAGACCCTCAACAATACTTATACAGATTAGCTCCAAGTTACCTTTTCATCTTGCTCTTAACCATCCTGAGTTCCAAGAGAACTTGGGAGACCAGCACCTAGATACACTGTTCATTTCTACTGGCTTGACAGCCAGCACAGTGCCTAGAATGTATGTATTTGCATGGTAATTGCTTAACAATAGCGGTGGATTCAATTGAACTTCCAATCCGTGTAAGTTATGAAACCTGCTAATTCCTACCCTTTTAAACTGAATTTATTAGTAGTCAAAGCTGATGCAATCATCAGTAGATTGAACTCTGATGTAAAGGTAAACACATAAAATCCTTGAAGAATTGTTCTATGTTAAGATATGCCTAAGATAACCTAAAACTGAACACAGCACCCAGCTGTGTCTAACTTTAGGGCAACACAGATAAAGCACTGTCCGTATAATTGGTGGTGGTATATTACCTGTGGAGGGTTACTGTGAAAATTTCCTTGGATAGGGTTAATGCTGCCCTTTTGGTATTTCCAGTACCTACTCTACCATCTGCAGTTCGTTTAGGTACCAGAAAAATGATTTGTGGTACTGTAAATATCAAATGAAAGGCAACTTTCTTTGGAAGGGCATTAGAAAAACACAGATCTTACACTCTCACTTGTTCATTGATCTGTTTGAGCCCTTCATCTCAGTCAGCACTTATTCAGTGTTGGCATTAGGCATTTCTACAAACAGTGGCTCATTAAATTTTCAAAACGCTATGAGATAGCTAGCAGATGAAAGAATTCAGGAGTATAAATTTGCCAAAGATCCTATAGGTAGTGTAAAAAAATAATTTAAAACCAGCTCTCTGGCTCCAAGTGCTATGTTTTATCATTATATCGTATTGCTTCTCTGCTGATAAACTTGATTGATCTGATACTACCTGTCTGTCCTATCTTATTATAAAGATGTTATGGGGAACCTTTGCTTTGCGCAGTGAGCCAAGAGTGTCAGTTGGAATTTTGAGTTGACTGATACTCTGTGCCTTAGGAATATTTGGCTAATGGAATCATTTGCTAAAAGGTGATAACCTTATTTTAGTTTTATGTAAATTTACATCTTCATATATTGGACTTGCTGATAAAATTCCTTGAGTATGTGGCTAAACTTATGACTATATATAAATATATGACAGTAAATTAGCATATTGAGAGTATTATGGATTTGATGTTTAGAAAACTGAATTCTCTATGTCATTGTGGTCTTGTCTAATAATTTTTCTTCATCTATATGATGATTTCTTGTTCATTCTGGAAAAGCTTCTCAAATTTGTTTTTTATATCAAAGTTGTTTTTTCCCTTGGTGTAGTAATTCTAATTTCTGTGACCTCTGATGACATTTTAAATTCTGTTATTTCAATGAAATTCCTTAACTTTAAAAGCTTGCCTTTAAAACTTCTGCCTACTTCTTAGCTCCTTTTCCTAACTCAGACCTTTATCATTCCCTGTTTACTAGAGTTCACGGTTTGGTCCCTTGAATTCTGTAAAGGTAGAAAGCAGATACTTTTTTTTGGTAATAGTTCTTAACGAGTCACAAGTTTATTTTCTGGGGGTTTTTGTTTTTGGATCAGATTTTTTTTATTGAAGTATAGTTGATTTACAGTGTTGTTCATTTCTGCTGTACAGCAAAGTGATTCAGTTATACATATGTAGACATTGTTTTTTTATATTCTTTTCCATTATGGTTTATCATAGGATATTGAGTATAGTTCTCTGTGCTATACAGTAGGGCCTTGTTGGTTATCCATGCTATATATAAAAGCTTACATCTGCTAACCCCAACTTCCCACTCCATGCCTCTCCCAGCCCCTTCCCCCTTGGCAACGCAACCACCAGTCTGTTATGTCTGTGATTGTGTTTCTGTTTTGTAGATAGGTTCATTTGTGTCATGTTTTAGATTCCACATTAGTATGATAATCTCTAGTTGCATCTAAGTTGCGGTTATTTCATTCTTTTTTATGGCTGAGTATTATTCCATTGTGTATATGTACCACATCTTCTTTATCCATATTCCTCTGTCCACGGACATTTGTTTCCATGTCTTGGCTACTGTGAATAGTGTTGCTAAGAACATAGGGGTTGCATGTATCTTTTCAAATTATGGTGTTCTCTGGATATATACCCAGGAGTGGGATTGCTGGATCATATGGTAATTCTATTTTTAGTTTTCTGAGGAACCTCCATACTGTTTTCCATATGGCTGCACCAACTTACACTCCCTCCAGAAGTACTGGAGGGTTCCCTTTCTCCACATCCTGCCCAGCATTTGTTAGTTGTAGACTTTTTAATGGTCTACACGGGCCATTCTGACCTGTGTGAGGTGGTACCTCATTGTAGTTTTGATTTGCATTTCTCTAATAATTAGTGATGCTGAGCAACTTTTGGCTATCTGTATTTCTTCTTTGGAGAAATGTCTAATGAGGTCTTCTCCCATTTTTCAGTGGGGTTACTTGTTTTCTTGTTGTTGAGTTGTATGAGCTGCTTATATATTTTGGAAATTAAGCCTGTGTTGGTCACATTGTTCGCAAATATTTCTCCCATTCTGTAGGTTGTCTTTTTGTTTATGGTTTCCTTTGCTGTGCAAAACCTTACAAGTTTAATTAGGTCCCATCTGTTTATTTTTGCTTTTATTTCTATTGCCTTGGTAAGAAAACATTGGTACAACTTGTGTCAGAGAACGTTTTGCCTATGTTCTCTTCTAGGAGTTTTATGGTGTCATGTCTTATGTTTAAGTCTCTAAGCCATTTTGAGTTTATTTTTGTGCATGGTGTGAGGGTGTGTTCTAACTTCACTGATTTACATGCAGCTGTCCAACTTTCCCAACACCCCTTGCTGAAGAGACTGTTTTTTCCCATTGTATGTTCTTGCTTCCTTTATTGAAGATTAATTGACTGTAGGTGTGTGGGTTTATTTCTGGGCTCTACTCTGTTCCAGTACCACACTGTCTTCCTATTATCCCACAGCTCTCTTATATTGCTTTCTTCATTTGGCTTCCTGTCTGCTTTTCTGATTGGATAATTTCCATTATTCTATCTTGCAAATCACTTACTCTTTCTTCATTATTCATTCTGCTATTCATTGCCTTTAGCTCAGCTTTTGTCTCTGCAAATGAGTTTTCTAATTTTTCTTTGTTTCTCTCTTACAGTTTCTAGCTCGTTTTTACAGTAATCTGCATTTCTGTCAATAGCCTTTCTTAATTCCTTCCATATTTTCATTACCTCCTTTCTGAACTCGGTGTCTGTTAGAATGAAGAGGTCAACTTCATTGTACTTTCAGGGGAATTGTCTTGGTCTTTTAACTGGGAGTGTGGTTCTCTGCTTCTTAATTTACTTATATTTCTCTTACTTTGTGAGTTTACGAGAAACAATTATCTCCTGTGGTCTGGGAGGGCTATTTATATGTGGGGTGTCCCTGTGTAGCGTGTGTGGGTTTAATATATTTGGCGCGAGGGTTGTCATATGCCTGTCACCTCTTTCCTCAGTGTGTGCCAGCTGTTATCCCCTTGATAGGGGTTGTGCAGATGCAGTCACTGGTGCCTGGCCCTGGGAGGGGAGGCAGGAGGTGGCTTGCACCCACTCCTGGCGTCTGGGAGGGAGGCAGTGGCAACTTGTGACAGAGTCTCAAGCACATGCGGGCAGTATCCTGCCCTCTGCAAGCGCACACACAGGAAAACGGCTACAATGGCAGGTCCCACCCCTCCCCATGAGCACCCCCCAAAGCACCCCCTCTAAGGCGGCCCAGGTTTCCTCCTCATACACTCTCAGTTGCGGTTGCACCGGATTCTCGCTACCACCCCCAGGCTGTTTCCACACAGCCAACCCCAGTCCTCTCGCTGGGTCTGATCTCTGAAGCCCAAGTACCAGCACCCAGCCCCGGCTGACGCACATCTCAGGCTGGGGAGCCCACAGTGGCAGCACTGACCATCTGTCCTCTCTCCACTCTGGCTGCCACAAACCAGCTGCTGTGTTCTCCAAGGTTCTGAAGCTCCCTACTGCCCTGGTCAATCTCCCTGCCGGTGAAGGGGCTTCCCAGGGTCCAGGAACCTTTCTTCTTTCCCAGCTCCCTCCCAGGGACACGGGTCCTGTCCTGATTTCCTTTCTCATTTTCTTTTTTTTCTGTCTTCTTTTTTTCCTACCTGGTTACATGGTGATTTTCTTGCCCTTTCAGCAGTCTGAGGTCTTCTGCCAGTGTTCAGTAGATATTCTGGGAGAATCATTCCATGTGTACTCATCCCATATGTAGATTTTTGATGTATTTGAGGGAGAAGGTGAGCTTCACATCCTACTACTTCTACTTCACCATCTTGATCCCAGCCCCACAAGTTTATTTATTGCTCATATCAAGACCAATGTGTGTTAGCAGAGGACTGAATCTTGTATAGCCAATTCCAAGACCAGAATTCTTGAATCATATGGCTCTTCTACCTTTCTTTTAAAATTTTTCATGTGGTAAAATATACATGACATAAAATTTACCATTTTAACCATTTTTACATATGCAGTTCAGTGGCATTAAGCACATTCACATTGTTGTGAACAACTTTGGTTTTCTTTTTCAAATCCTTCAAAAATAAGAAGTATGTTCTTTTGTCTCTTCTGTGCTATAGTCTTTTTATTTTATTTTTGGCTGCGTTAGGTCTTTGTTGCTGCGCACGGGCTTTGTCTAGTTGCGGCGAGCAGGGGCGTGGTGCACAGGCTTCTCATTGCGGTGGCTCCTCTTGCTGCAGAGCACAGGCACACAGGCTTCATTAGTTGCAGCACACGGACTCAGTAGTTGTGGTGCACGGGCCTAGTTGCTCTGCAGCATGTGGGATCCTCCCGGAGCAGGGCTCAAACCCGTGTCCCCCACACTGGCAGGCAGACTCCCAACCACTGCACCACCGGGGAAGCCCCTGTGCTATATAAGTCTTACCTTTTATACATCAGAATATTTTCAGAGTCCCATTGTTGTTTTTTATTGAGTCACTCTTGAAGTAGGAAAGGCTGACTCAGGCCTGGTATTTGTTCAGTGCGTTAATGTATGTGAAAAATATAGTGCTCCCTGGCATGGAGTGAGTGGGATATGAGTGTTAAAGAAATCAATATGAGATGGATGAGTTAATGTTCCATCTTCCCACCTGTGTTTTATGAGACTACTCTTCTGGATCTTAGGCTGGAAGGCTGATGCATTTAATTTTATATTTGCAGTTTGATAAGCCAGTAGTCCAAAGGGCATACACAGGGGATGGAGGTAGCCACGGCCTTGGGCCTTTACAGCAGCAGCAGTTCATCATTGTATAATGAGTGTATAATGTATTCTCTCTCTTTTCAAATTCTGGCTTTATATGCTAAGTTATTTGTTGCAGTTTTTGTTTTTGACCCAGTTCCCTGGTCAAAGGTGTAATTATGCTTTTCCTCTGTCCTGTTACTGCTTTTGCTATGGTACCTTGAATCTCCCCCAATCTTCCCTTTCATTGTAGCAACTGTATTCCTGTTTTTTTTGTTCTACTGCTTTCAAAGGCTGTTGATCCATAAAGATGAATTCCCAGTCCCTGTAGACCTTTATCTGAGAACTAACTCTCCATCTTACCCCTCCCAGTTAGGGGCTGTTAGTTGGGTTCTGCAGTGTCGCACTGCTAACTCAGCAAGGCTAGGTCAGCTATGCTGGGAGGTCAAGGCTTGCTGTCTTTCTTAGTCTGGCCCATTGGCACTCTGTGAGGCAGAAATGTATTGTGTTTACTGCATAAGAATAATACTCTGATCCAGCACTGAAATAGGTATTCCCTATTTTTTTTATGGTTTTTTTTTCCATTTCTATAGGGATGGATGGGAAGATTAGACACAGACACCTTACTGACTGTTGTATTTCTAGGTTGAGAATGAAGAGGAGATAGAGAACCTCCGACAGCTTCACGATTTGGTCTACTCTCAAGCCTGCAGCTGGTTTCAGAATTTACGAGACAGATTTCGAAGCCAGATTCTTCAGCACTTTGGATCAATGCCCGGGAGGGAGGAAAACCTCCAGGTATGATGGCTTTGATATTGTTTCCAAAAGTCTCACTTTTTCTGTAAACCCAAATTGGTAGATTTTTTTTGTTATAAATTTATTTTTGGCTGAGTTGGGTCTTTGTTGCTGCAGGCGGGCTTTCTCTAGTTGCCGGGAGCAGGGGCTACTCTTGGTTGCAGCGCACGGGCTTCTCATGTTGCAGAGCACGGGCTCTAGGCGTGCAGGCTTCAGTAGTTGTGGTGCACGGGCTTAGTTGCTCTGCAGCCTGTGGGATATGCCCGGACCAGGGCTTGAACCTGTGTCCCCTGCATTGGTAGGCAGATTCTTAACCACTGCACCACCAGGGAAGTCCCGAAATTGGGAGATTTTTTAAGTTTCTTCATCTTTAGTTTTGCACATCTCCTTTGTCCTGTCTTTAGATTCATGATCATATTCTCTAGCACAGGGGTATCCACTGCATCTTATATAGGAAGAGGATGGAAACAGTGTCAGCTGAGATGCGTATAGGAGCAAGTGCAGGAGGAGAAAGCCCCCAGCTGAGGATTTTCCAGAAGGAGGGATAAGGAATTAAAAATGGGACATGGGAGATAGGATCAAGATGGCAGAGGAGTAGGACGTGGAGCTCACCTTCTCCCACAAATACATCACAGTTACATCTACATGTGGAACGATTATCACAGAACATCTACTGGATGCTGGCAGAAGACCTCAGACTTCCAAAAGGGCAAGAAAATCTACACATAACTGGGTAGGACAAAAGGAAAAAAGAGAAAGGAATTGGGATGGGACCTGCGTCCCTGGGAGGGAACTTTGAAAGAGGAAAGGTTTCTGGACACTGAGAAGTCCCCTCACTGGTGGGGAGATCAGCTGGGACAGAGGGAGAGCTTCAGAGACACGGAGAAGAGCACAACAACCAGTTTGCAGAGGGCAAAGCAGAGAGAGACCTGCACAGATGGTCAGTGCCACCAAGCACTCACCAACCTGAGACACTTGTCCACTGGGGCAGGAGGGGGCGAGGCTCAGGCTTCAGAGGTCAGACCCTGGGGAGAGGGCTGTGGTTGGCTGTGTGGAGACAGCCTGAGGGGGCTAGAGTGTAGGGCCCCACGACCGAGGGAATACGGGAAGAAACCTGGGACTGCCAGAGAGGCAAGGTGCCATTGTTCGGGGTGTGCAAGGAGAGGGTCAGGACTGCCGTAGCAGCTTCCGTCTCTGAGCACGCACTCTCAGGCAACAAGGCGCTGCCTGCCTGAGCTCCAGGGACGGGTGCAAGCTGCAGCTGCCGTCTCGGACTCCAGACGCAGGTGCAGACCACAACCACATGCCAACTGCTGCCCCCTCCTCCCTGGCAGCGTACATAAGCCACGCACCTGCACACCCCGATCCAGGGGACAACGGCCAGCACACACCGAGGAAAGGGGCAACAGGCATCCGAACCAAGAATAGCCCTCACGCCAAAAAACTGTTAAACCCACGCAAGCTATGTAGGGACGCTCCCGCGTGTAACAGCCCGCCAAGACCACACTACGTA
>NW_021703773.1:13651270-13847409 GCF_005190385.1 Monodon monoceros | reverse complement strand
GCAAGCTACGTAGGGACGCTCCCGCGTGTAACAGCCCACCAAGACTACAGTACATAATTGCTTCTCCTAAACTGACAGAGTAAGAGATGCAAGTAAAGTGAATACACAGAGACCACTCCCAGTTAAAAGACCAAGAGAATTCCCCTGAAGGAACAATGAAACAGACCTCTTCAGTCTAATAATAGATACCGAGTTCAAAAAGGGAGGTAATGAAAATACTGAAGGAATTAAGAAAGGCTATCAACAGAAATGCAGATTACTGTTAAAAGAAACTAGAAGAGCCAAGAAAAATTAGAAAATTCATTTGCAGAGATGAAAGCTGAGCTAAAGGCAATGATAGCAGAATGAATAATGAGGAAAGAATAAGTGATCTGCAATACAGAATAATGGAAATTACCCAATCAAAACAGCAGACAGGAAGCCAAATGAAAAAAACAAAAAAGAAAGCAATGTAAGAGACCTGTGGGATAATATAAAGCTGGCCAATCTATGCATAGTAGGGATTCCAGAGGGGGAAGAAAGAGAAAAAGGGATGGAAAATGTATTCGAAGAAATTATGTCTGAAAACTTCCCAAACCTAAAGAAGGAAACATATCCAGCTACAGGAAGCACAGAGGGGGTCCCAAACAAGAGGAACCCAAACAGACCCACACCAAGACATATTATAATTAAAATGGCATAAGTTAAAGAGAGGCTTCTAAAGGCAGCAAGAGAAAAACAGGGTTAATTACAAGGCAACTCCTATAATTCTATCAGCTGATTTCTCTACAGAAACACTGCAGGCCAGAAGGGAGTGGCAAGATATATTCAGAGTCCTGAAAGGGGAAAACCTGCAACCTAGGGTACTCTACCCAGCAAGATTATCAGTTAGGATACAAGGAGAGAGAAAGAATTTCTCAGACAAGCAAAAACTAAAAGAATACAGCAATACTAAACTTATCTTAAAAAATTATTGCAAGGTCTTCTCTAAATAAAAAAGCAGCAAGAAGATATAGGAAGGAGGAAATCACAATTGGAAAGTAAATAAACTAGCCAGTACACACATCAAAAAGAAAAAGAAAATTAAAAAACCCTATTAGTGAAAGCAACAATAGACACAAGGAATAGCAAAAGGATAAACATTAAGATGTAAAAAAGGACATCAAAACCATAAAATGGGGCTTCCCTGGTGGCGCAGTGGTTGAGAGTCCGTCTGCCGACGCAGGGGACACGGGTTCGTGCCCCAGTCTGGGAAGATCCCACATGCCACGGAGCAGCTGGGCCCATGAGCCATGGCCGCTGAGCCTGTACGTCCAGAGCCTGTGCTCCACAACGGCAGAGGCCACAGCAGTGAGAGGCCCGCGTACCGCAAAAAAAAAAAAAAAAAACCATAAAATGTAGAGAAGGAAAGTAAGAAAATGTAGATTCTTTAAGAATGTGTTTGAGCCTACGTGACTATCAGTCTAAAGCACATATAGGAAGGGGTTAACATACTTGAAAAACAGGACAACCACAAATCAAAAGCATACAAGATTCACACCCAAAAAGAGAACACAAGCATAAAATGAAATCATCAAACCACAAAAAGAAAAAAAAAGGATAAAAGAAACAAAGAATCAACTGGAAAGCAAGGTTTAAAATGGCAATAAATACACATGTATCAATAATTACCTTAAATGTCAATAGACTGAATGTTCCGATCAAAAGACAGAGTTTCAGATTAGATTAAAAAACAAGAGTCTATAATATGCTGCCTACAAGAGAGCCACCACTGAAACTGAGGGGATGGAAAAAAAGGTATTTCATACAAACGGAAATGACAAGAAAGCAGCAGTTGCAATACTCGTATCAGACAAAATAGACTTTGAAACGAAGGCCATAAAAAAAGGCAAAGAAGGACACATATAATGATAAAAGGATCAATATAAGAAAAGGATTATGTGCTCGTCAGCCTATGTGCACCTAAATACATAAAGCAAATACTAACAGATAAAGGGAGAAATTGATAGGAATACAATAATAGTAGGAGACTTTTAACACCCCACTCAAAAATGGACACATCTTCCAGACAGAAAATCAATAAGGCACAGAGATCCTAAATGATACAACAGTGAGACGTAATTGATATTTTCAGGACGTTATATCCAAAAAAACCCAGAATACACATTCTTTTCAAGTGCACATACTAGAGCACAAAACTAACCTCAAAAAATTTAAGAGTATAGAAATTATTTCAAGCATTTTCTCTGACCACAACAGCATGAAACTAGAAATCAAACACAGGAAAAGAAATGAGAAACAATTACATGGAGACTACTAAACAACATGCTACTAAAAACACCAATGGGTCAACAAGGAAATCAAAAATTAAATTAAAAAATACCTTGAGACAATGAAAACACAGCCATACAAAATCTATGGGATGCAGCAAAAGCAGTTCTTAGAACAAAGTTCACAGCAATACAGGCCTTCCTCAAAAAACAAGAAAAATCTCAAACAACCTAACCTATCACCTAAAAGAATTAGAAGAAGAACAAAACCTAAAGCCAGCAGAAGGAAGGAAACAGTAAAGATCAGGGAGGAAATAAAATAGAGGTTAAAAAATATAGAAAAAATAAATAAAACCAATAGCTGGTTCTTTGAAAGGATAAACAAGATTTTCAAACCTCTGGCCAGGCTCACCAAGAAAAGAGAACCCAAATAAGATAAGAAATGAAAAAGAAATCTCAACCAATATGCCAACAACTTTGACAAATTTGACAACCTAGATGAAATGGACAAGTTTCTACATACAACCCACCAAAACTGAATCAAGAAGAAATAGATAATTTGAACAGACTGATCACCAGAAGTGAAATAGAATCTGTAATTTAAAAAAACCAAACAAACAAAAAAAGAAACTCCCTACAAAGAAAAGTCCAGGGCCAGATGGCTTCACAGGTGAATTCTACCAAACATCCAAAGAAGAACTTATACCAATTCTCAAACTCTTCCAAAGACTGAGGAAGGGGGAATACTCCCAAGGACATTCTGTGAAGCCACTGTCACCCTGATACCAAACCAGATAAAGACACCACCAAAAAAAAAAAAAAATTACAGGCCTATATCTTTGATGAATATAGATGCAAAAATTCTCAACAAAATATTAGCAAACTGGGCTTCCCTGGTGGCACAGTGGTTGAGAGTCTGCCTGCCGATGCAGGGGACGTGGGTTTGTTCCCCGGTCCGGGAAGATCCCACATGCCGCGGAGCAGCTGGGCCCGTGAGCCATGGCTGCTGAGCCTGCGTGTCCGAAGCCTGTGCTCCGCAACGGGACAGGCCCCAACAGTGAGAGGCCCGCATACCGCCAAAAAAAAAATATTAGCGAACTGAATCCGGCAACACATAAGAAAGATCATACACCACAACCAAGGGGGAATCATCCCAAGTTCACAAGGATGGTTCAACATATGCAAATCAATCAATGTGATACACCACATCAAGAAAAGACAAAAACCACATGATCATCTCAATAGATGCAGAAAAGCATTTGACAATATTCACCATCCATTCATGATAAAAACTCTTACCAAAGTGGGTATAGAGGGAACATATCTCCATATAATAAAAGCTATTTATGACAAACCCACAGCCAGTATAATACTAAATGGTTAAAAGCTGAAAGCCTTCCTGCTAAAATCTGGAACAAGACAAGGATGCCTGCTCTCACCTCTTCTATTCAACATAGTATTGGAAGTCCTAGCCACAGCAATCAGACAAGAAATAAAAGGTATCCAAATTGGAAAGGAAGAGGTAAAACAGTCACAAAAGGTATCCAAATTGGAAAGGAAGAGGTAAAATAGTCACTATATGCAGATGACATGATACTATATATAAAAAACCCTAAAGACTCCACACAAAAGTTACTAGATCAAGTAAATGAATTCAGCAAAGTAGCAGGATACAAGATTAATATGCAGAACTCGGTTACATTTCTTTACACTAACAATGAAATATCAGAAAGGGAATGTAAAAATCAATACCTTTTAAAATTGCACCAAAAAATAAAGGACTAAAGAGAATTCAAAGAAATGGAAAGATATCCCATACTCTTGGATTGGAAGGATTAATATTGTTAAAATGGCAATATTACCTAAAGCAATCTACAGATTTAATGTGATCCCTATCAAATCACCCATGAAATTTTTCACAGGACTAGAACAAATAATCCAAAAAATTATATAGAACCATAAAAGACTCAGAATTGCCAGAGCAATCCTGAGGAAAAAAAACAAAGCAGGAGGCATAACTCTCCCAGAGTTTAGACAATACTACAAAGCTACAGTCATCAAAACAGTGTGGTATTGGTACAGAAACAGACACACAGATCAATGGAACAGAATAAAGAAATAAACCCATACACCTACAGTCAATTCATCTTCAATAAAGGAGGCAAGAATATAAAATGGGAAAAAGATAGTCTCTTCAGCAAGGGGTGCTGGGAAAGTTGTACAGCTGTGTGTAAATCAGTGAAGTTAGAACACACCCTCACAGTGTGCACAAAAATAAACTGAAAATGGCTTAAGACAACACCATAAAACTCCTAGAAGAGCATAGGCAAAACATTCCCTAACACAATTTGTACCGGTGTTTTCTTAGGTCAGCCTCCCAAGGCAATAGAAACAAAAGCAAAAATAAACAGGACCTAATCAAACTTACAAGCTTTTGCACAGCAAAGGAAACCATAAAAAAACGAAAAGACAAACTACAGAATTAGAGAAAATATTTGCAAATGATGTGACTGACACAGGCTAATTTCCAAAATATGTAAGCAGCTCATACAACTCAACAACAAAAAAACAACCCAATCAAAAAATGGGCAGAAGACCTAAATAAACATTTCTCCAAAGAAGAAATACAGATGACCAATAGGCACATGAAAAGATGTTCAACATAGCTAACAGAAAAATGCAAATCAAAACTACAATGGGGTACTACCTCACACAGGTCAGAATGGCCACTATTATAAAGGCCACAGGGCTCTGCTCTGCCAGTGGTTAAGAATCTGCTTTCCAATGCAGGGGACACACAGGTTCGATCCATTGTAGGGGAACTAAAATCCCACATGCCACGGGGCAACTAAGCCCATATGCTCTAGAGCCCGCGCCCCACAACTAGAGAGCCTGTGTGCTGCAACTGCTGAGCCCATGCACAAGTCCTGAACCCGCATGCCATAACTAGAGAGAAGCCCACGCACCACAATGAAAGATCCCACATGCCGCAGTGAAGGTCCCACATGCCGCAACTAAGACCCCATGCAGCCAAATAAATAATGTTTCTTTTTTTTTAAAAAAAAAAAGGCCCCAAATAACAAATGCTAGAGAGGGTGTGGAGAAAAGGGAACTCTCCTACACTGAAGGTGGGAATGTAAGTTGGTGCAGCCACTATGGAAAACAGTATGGAAGTTCCTCAGAAAGCTAAAAGTAGAGTTGCCATATGATCCAGCAATCCCACTCCTGGGCACATATCCAGACAAAACTTTAATTCAAAAAGATACATACATCCCTATGTTCATAGCAGCACTATTCACAATAGCACATGTCACAAGACATGGAAACAACCTAAATGTCCATCAATAGAATGGATAAAAAAGATGTGGTACATATATATATATATACAATGAAATACTACTCAGCCAGGACAAAATAACGCTATTTGCAGCAACATGAATGCAACTAGAGATTATCATACTAAATGAATAAATCAGAAAGAGAAAGATAAATACTGTATGATATCACTTATATGTGGAATCTAAAATATGGCACAAATGAACCTATCATGAACCTGAACCTATCTACAAAAAAAAATGGACTAGCAGAGAACAGACTCATTGTTGCCAAGGGGGAGGTGGGAAGGGAGAGGGATGGACTGGGAGTTTGGGGTTGGTAGATGCAAACTATTACATTTAGAATTGATAAACAACAAGGTCCTACTGTATAGCACAGAGAACTATATCCAATCTCTTGGGATAAACCATAATGGAAAAGAATATAAAAAAAGAATGTATATATGTGTATAATTGAGTCACTTTGCTTTACAGCAGAAATTAACACAACACAACATTGTAAATCAACTATACTTCAATTAAAAAAAAGGGGACATGGTACCATCTAGTAAATTGTGCCTATAAGACAGCTACATCTTCGAGCCTCTTTAGCTTTGCTGTTATTCTTTGAGAGTTGAGAGATGTATCATTTTCTATACTTTTAAAAAAATCTTCTCACCTTTTCTGTTATCCCCAGCTTTTTACCCTGCCACTTTAATTCATTTTTATCTCTTCATGTTTTATACTTCACTCCTCCTGAAACTATCGTTCTTATGGTCTTGATCTGGAATTTAGGGTTTACATTTAAGTTTAATCTAATTAGCATACAGCAGGTGCTTTCTGGTCAAGCAGAGCACTGCAAGAGGCATAAAGAAGAGTTCCTATCCTGGAAAATCTGGTAAAAGACCCACCAAAGCATTAGGCATAAGCATTGTTGAATTGAGTTGGATAACAATGTTTGTGGTTAGATGGGAATAGATTACATAAAGGAATGGCTGTAAATGAATATCAGATGGACAGAGGGCCCCTGTGATGGACACTGTCTCTCATTCCAGTTTTCAAAGGTCGGCCTACATCTGTCTGAATCTCAATTGAATCCTTCACCTGAACTTGAAATTTCAACATCACATCATCTCCAAATCGAGTTCTCATTCCGTGTCCAGCATAGTATCGGTTGCCCCGTGTTTGTTTTATCCTGGCTATACCTGAATCTGATTGAACTTGACAGAAACAGCTTTTGATGAGCACAGAATTGAATAAGTACATTTTAAATGTTAACAAACCAACTTGTAGAAAATTTCAACATTACTTTCCAATCACCTCCACCACCCTCACTTTTATTATGCAGTCCTCTTCCACTGCTTTCAGTTAGTCATACTGTATGAGTCAGGATTCAGTCAGGAAAACAAAAGCAGCCACTCTGTATATCCCAGGAGTGAAGGGTTTATTGTAAAGTTGACACCCCCATTGGGAGAGCTGGAGGAGGGAGGATCAGATCAGGCCATCGTCAGCGGAGCTCAGGGACTCTCTTCCTGACACAGTGGAGCACGGGCTCAGGACTTGAGGGGAAGCTACTGCCATCCTTAGGAATCCCAGGGCAGTCCCCACCAGTATCTCAGTTTGCAGTAGTGGAGGAGGTGGTTTTCACGAGCGCTCTGGAAAGCTTCTGCAAATCTCACATCTGCCCACACTTGGCAACAGCCTCCAGAGAACAATGGCTTCCTCTCCCAACTTCCAAATCTTGAAAGAGTGCCTCTCATTGGTCATGTTTAACCTGGAACCACCCCCTCACATGGGGGGAGGGGATCCTGGGAAATGTAGTTTCTGATGTCTCTACGGAAGGTGGCAGTGATGCTGAGTTGACAACACACAGGACACAGATAAGTCCAGTTTGATTCTAGGAGGAGCTTACTGATATCAACTCATGTCACAGCTCCTTTTGTCATTCTGAAACTTCATGTTTTAGGTTCAGTAAAAAGCAATTCAGTGTGTAGTAAAGGTGGCTTAAACATTCTTGTATATAAATTCCTAATTCGTTCCATAGCCAGTAGTCAGCCCTTGCAACATCAGATGAAGTTCTTTGCTGGAGATATGTTTATTTCTCAAATGAAACTGGAAGCTGAGACTTTTCTTATATCCTTCCTAGGATTCCACAATTCTTTGAAGACATTTAAAAGTATCACTTAACTTGTCTTAATATTTTATTTTTTTTGGCTATGCCATGTGGCATGCGGGATCTTAGTTACCCGACCAGGGATCGAACCCATGCCCCCTGCATTGGAAGCGCAGAGCCTTAACCACTGGACCACCAGGGAGGTCCCTTAGTGTTTTAAATATATATTTTAAGAAAGCAGTTCTCAACTGGGGACAGTTTTGCCCCTGTGGGACATTTGGCAATATCTGGAGACGATTTTGACCATCAGAACTGGGGGAGGTGCTACTGGCAGCTAGTAGACAGAGGTCAGAGATGTGCTGAACATGCTACAATGCACAGGGCAGTCCCCATAACACAGAACTGTCCAGCCCCAGAAGCCAGTAGCCTGAGACTGAGATACCCTGTTTAGGTCAGTGAAGAGGAAAGAGTGCTGGCTATGAGGCGGGTCTGGATTATTTGAATCTTGGCTCTGCCACGTAGGAGCTGAGATATCTTGGACAATTTGCATTATATTTAATTAAGCTTCAGCTTCCCCATTTTATATGGGCATGACAGTGCCCTCCTGACATGACTGACAGAGGATTTGAGATGGCCGTCCTGACAGGTGTGAGATGATAGCTCACTGTGGTTTTGATTTGCATTTCTCTAATGATTAGTGACGTTGCGATATCACCTCATACCTGTCAGAATGGACACTGTCAGGAAGACAAGTCTTAGTGAGGATGTGGAGAGAAAAGGAGACACTCATGCACTGTTGGTGGGAATGTAAATTGGTGCAGCCACTGTGGAAAACAGTATGGAGGTTCCTCAAAAAAATTGAAAATTGTACTACCATGAGATCCAGCAATGCTACTCCTGAGTATATATCCAAGGAAAATGAAAACACTAATTTGAAAAGATACATGCACCCCAGTGTTCATAGCAGCATTATTTGCAATTGCCAAGATATGGAAACAACCTAAGCCCATCAACAGAAGAATGAATAAAGATGTGGGGGGTGTGTGTGTGTGTGTGTATATCTACAATGGAATGTTACTCAGCCGTAAAAAAGAATGAAATTTTGCCATTTTTGACAATATGGATGGACCTGGAGATTATCATACTAAGTGAAATAAGTCAGAAAGACAGTGTATGTTTTCACCTCTATGTGGAGTATAAAAAAATAAAACAAATGAACAAACATAACAAAACCGAAACAGACTCACAGATACAGAAAACAAATGGTAGTTACCAGAGGGAAGTGAAGGAGGAGGAGGGGTAAAGGGGATTAAGAGGTACAAACTACTAGGTATAAAATAGGTAAGTTACAAGGATGTAAAGTGCAGCACAGGGAATATAGTCAACATTTTATAATAACTTTATATGGAGGATAATCTATAAAAATACTAAATCACTGTTGCACACCTGAAACCAACAGTATTGTAAGTCAACTATACTTCAATTAAAATTCTTTTAAGTTAGAAAAAGAATCTGACTCCATAAAGTGCTCAATACAGATTAGCTTGGTGGTGGTTTTTTACTGCTGTAATTACATAAATATTTGTTTTATTAACACTATACAATGTGGATTCTTTTTAGGCAATCCCTAATGGACCCGCCTGGTGTTGGTGGCTTCTTGCCGTCCTTCCCGTCGACCCCCGCTATCAGCTGTCGGTTTTGTCAATGAAGTCTTTGAAAGAACGGTTGACAAAGATACAGCATATACTGACTTATTTTTCTAGAGACCAATCTAAGTAACCAACTGCTTGGATCTTCCTCTAAAATTACCCTAATCTGGCTGTGGTGATGGCCAGATTGTCCGCTGCCTTTGCACATCCAGTGCTGGTTTGAGAAATGTAATGAAACTGTTCTTTTCTTTTTCTTTTTCCTTCCACCTCCTGAATCATGTGGTTCTGCAAACAGATACCTTCAACTAGGATTTAGACCACTAAGAACTTGCACAGAAAAACACACACTAAATGTGTGTTAAACCTCTACATTGTGATGAAGTTGCACTATGTACCATACTCTAAATGAAATGAGAACTCTGTGTGTGGGTGCGTGCGTGCGTGTGTGCGTGTGTGTGTGTGTGTGCGCGCGTGCGTATGCGCGCCCGTGTGGGTAGTATGGGTGCATTTTCTCTGGCTTTAAAATTTTAAAAGAAAAAAAAAAGCCATAGAGAGCAGAACTTGCCGAGGGTCATTTATTGCCCAAGTTTACAACAGTAGCGATACAAGTTTTTGCAAATTGAATTTGCCTCAGATTTCTCTGTCCTGATGCTTAATTTGCACAAGTACGTAAGCTATGGTATTGAGTATCACTTTTTGTCGGAAATACCGCTCTTGCTGAACTGTCTTGACCATTAACTAGGACACAGTTTCTTATTTATGTAAATACTTGCATCCCAATAGCCAACAGGCATCGGATGCAGAACCTAGAGCCAGTTTTCAGGAACAATTGCAAACCTGACTTGGTACTGTGCATCTATTCATAAAACACTTAAAACTGTGAAAATATGGTTTACACTTAACTGTACATAAAGGTAAATGGAGAACTCAGTTCAGTACCAGTTAGTTTGTACATTTTAGGGGGGCTTTTCACATTAACTGCCCATCTATGTAATTTATAGTTTGACATATGTTTGTTTTAAAAAATTACATAGTATAAACCCATTAAGGATCTAAGGGAAGAGAAGAAGCTTAATGTAGAACTAAGCTTTTAAAGTATGTTGGTTTTTTTTTTTTTTTAAATTCTCGTCTTGGTGCAAATGTTAGTTATGCCTTATTCATATCACAGTTAGATCACCATGCTGTGACATGGTCTGTATTCATGCTGCCCTAGATACTTTTGTAATTATTTGTTGCAGACTTGTGACTGTCCCTCTTAACTTTCTTTTATGTAAGTAATTTGTAAAAGTTTCTTAAAAATTTTGCTTTTGCTTATTTAATTTTGAATAAAAGCTAAATTCATAATACTTTTTTTTCTTAATGATTAGGTTAATGTCAAAAAAAGATCAGCGGAGGAATCAAGCTACACAGAGTAGAGAACAGATGAGTTTTGCCTACTGTTTTGTGCTGTGAGATGTAAGCTATAGCTTTCAAAAGACTTTTTTTTTTTTTTTTTTGGTCATCTTTTGACCAAACAATGAAGTGTCTTAAGGAAAGTTTAGGCCTAGAACCATCCTCTAAAGCAGGGGTACCCCAACCCCCGGACTGGTACCAGTCCGTGGCCTGTTAGGGACCGGGCCGCACAGCAGGAGGTGAGCTGCAGGCGAGCGAAGCTGCATCTGCCGCTCCCCATCACTCGCGTTACCGCCTGAACTACCCCCCACCCCACCCCGGTCCGTGGAAAAAGTGTCATCCACGAAACTGGTCCCTGGGGCCCAAAAGTTTGGGACCACTGCTCTAAGGCACATTTTTCAACCTCTGAAAAATCCATGTCCCTTTTAGGATAAAGATAAGGCTCTTAGTTACCCCCATTGGGGACACCTCTTGGCTAAACAGCCTTGATTCTTTCAGTCCCTGATTTCCCAGCTAGGATTTAATATTGAACGTTTTAATTAAAAAGGCAGAAATCACTGCCTAGATAGAGAGCCACCATTTGCCCTCACAATTATGCTAGTCACGAATCGTGAATAGTTCTACAAAGAATGGGCCATTCCCCAAAAGTACCTTATCAATAGTTTCTGCAGTGTTAGATTGAACTTTCTTGTAATAAAAAACTATTAAATGCCTGTTAAATAGCTTAACTAGTGTCTGGGTGGCATAAATGAAGAGTTTACCTATACAGTTCTATAGTTCTCAAAATATGTATCAGATGGCAGCAGGAGTTACCTGGTGCTGAATCGACATCCGTGGTATGTACTTGCGTGTATCCACACATACACACGCACAAAGCAGCATTAAATGGTCTCTCTATATATACACACACATACTAATGGAAATTCATGGGTTTTATCATTTGACCCTAGTTTTGTGGTAAATGATCTCTCATAGTTATTCTGTCTATAGATTTTTTTTTTTTTTTAATCTCTGGAAATCTTTTTCCTACTGCACTTTCCATCTAGATTATCAGAAAAAGAAGGTGGGGGGGGGGAAGAATCTGACTTTTTTTTTCCCTTAACACTTTAAGTGACTAAGTTCTGTCATGAATTCCGTATTTCAAGCCAAGGTAGCTGGTTGTTGATCTTCTTTTCTTATACACCTGTCTCTACATGTCCAGTTCTTCCTGTTCCTCGAGGTCAACTTGAATGCCTTCACTCAGCTAAAACCCTGAATCCATAGCACTTTCCTTGTGCTTTGCTTATAGCATGTATGGGGGATATTTGAATTAAATACATAAACCCTCTCCTGATATCAAGATCAGTGTCTAGCAGTTTAGACAGATTTAATCTCCAAGACACAGGGTGACCCCTGAACAGGGTTGAAATAAATGCCAGTTAAGAAGGGAAGTTGAATAAAGATGGTTAGACTGAGCGAGTACCTCGTCTTACCTTCCTCCCCAAGTTCAAAACAATGACAGTAAAGAAAATGAAATCCAATAGCATTGCAAAACTAAAGTCAATGCTTTTTGAGGAATTTTTGAGATATGGAAACGGGATCTAATATAGAAGACCAGAGGAGAGCATAGCTTTACAGAAATGGAGGACTGCAGGGGAGCCCCAGACTGGTAGAGGGTCTTGGAAAACTCGGGCAGGTTCCCTGGGGAGGCTGTATTTGACACGGCTGGATCATTTGGCCTCTCCCCACTTGGCCAGGGCAGCAGGCAGCAACAGCAGCTGTTCTCAGGCCAAAGCACCAAATGAGGGCGTTGGGCCAGAGAAGACCATGAAACCTTCATTAGCCACATGGGATGGAGGGCCCTCACGCACAGACAGTAGGCTGCTGACTTCGCTCACACGGCAGGCGTTCCAGCGTTCACCAGTCAGCAGAGGCAGGCCACCCAGAACCACACCAGCACCCACAGGAAGGAATAGAGCTCCCACGTGACAAAGATGAGGAGACAGTCAACTCCCACAAATTTGAGGAAAAACATTCCAAACAATACAACAAATCCAGTGCCCTTCGATTTGAGGACGTGCAATTCCAAAAATTATCTGGAGATCTAAAATATGTTCCTCAGACAGTCCCTGGCACCACAGAAGCATTCAATAAAAGTTTTTGGAGTCAATGAATGAATCATAAAAATAAACTAAGCAAAAATAAATAAATAAATAAAAGCAGACGAGTTAAACAGAAGAATGAATTCAGACAAAGGATGAAGGAATGAGGCAGAGCATTGAGTTGGGGTCCTTTCCAGAACACAAGGCAGAAATCAGTAGAGGCAAAGTAGGAGGGAAATATCGCGGCGTGGAGGAGAGATTCAAAGTTTTAACGTTCATCTGAGAGAAGATTCTTAAGAGTAGGGAAGAAACAAATAATGCATGTAATTAGCTCAAGAGTAATAAAATAATTTAGGTGCTTTCTTAGGTACCAAGTTGATCCATTTAAATAGGACAATAAGGCAAACTTAGATGACCAAGGACAGACAAAACAGCAATATCTCAACTGTCTGGCTCATCGATCCACAGGGAAATGACTGGCTCAATGAGATGAATTTTCTTCCTAAGCCAACACTTAAATGCCAACATTTTTTATAGATAGGACATTTATGACGTGGCTTAATAAATGAGCTCTCTTACAGACCTGCCTCCAAATAGCCTTTGGCTGTTCACCAAAATTTAAAAGTATCCTTAAGGACTTTTTTTTGGGGGGGGGGCAGGTCACACTAGGGTATTGAAGAGCCTACAGACTTCGTTTCAAAATGTGGTAAACACGCACATTTAATCCTCAGAAAAGTCCTGTGAAGTAGGTAGTGTCCTTGTAAGGATGAGGAAATGGAAACACTAAGTAGTTATTTGTCAAAGGATTACACAGCTAATGTGTGGTGGAACTGACCGAAGCCAGGCAGTCTGGCTCAACCTTACCACCACCCAAGTTCTAAGGCATCTAAGAAGGTCGATATGTGAAGGGTCTGAAGTGACTGACGTGACTCCCTGACTTAGTAGGCTTTACACTTGGGGGAGGGATGCATTTTACAGCGATAACATTAGGACTTATTTTTAAGCACCTCACCAAGATGGTGAGATGGCCAAACTGGGCTCAGCCCTACATTTTTGGGAGCAGTGTAAATTGCTAACAACCTTTTTAGAAAGTAATACTGCAGTTATGTATCAAGGATCATTAAAATGTTCATAATCTTCAACCCAAGCTCATACTGTGGCGTCTTTTATCCCCCATGTTTCAAGTCACAGAGACCCAAATTAAAACAAAAACCCACAACAGAACAATGGTATATAACATTGAAATTGGGAAAATCTCATACGCTTATATACCCCATGCTTATAATACCTTCTGTATTCTTTGAAATGCCTTTGTTGCTGTGTACTCAATGACTCTCAAATCTTAATCCACTTGATTTAATTGCAAACCAGTATTACTGGAATTAGTCAAGAGAGTTAACAAACTCTTCCAAAAAAGGAAAGGAGGGAAGGAGGAGTGTATATGAGATTCCTGAAAAGAATTTTCTTATCATCAACAAATTGAATATGAAGCTAGAGAAATGACGATGTAGCAACATACAGAACAAGTCACTGCTGAACAGCCTAACATGCTAGAACACACTTAAGCAAGGACAGCAAAGGAAACAAAATGGCAAGGTGAAAGGCTGTAAGAACTCCTTGTGCAAGCCAGGGAGTGAAAGAAAAACATACCTTTAGTGCCAAGAACATTTCCACATCGGTGGAGTTAGAACAGACTTAGGAATTACCAGACTTAGGAATTACCTCTCCTACTCAAATGTCCAAGCCCAAGACAGGATGTTAAGTGGCAAGTAAAAACAGATGTGCAATAACCAGGTCTCTTGCTGTGGAGCAGGGGCCTTCGATTGAGCTCCTCTTAAGTACCAGACCCCATACTAGGCACATACATACATGTATGTTGCTGCTGAAAGTCTAATGCAAACCTGGCTTTTGTTCCTTTGGTAAGTGATCTAGGTTCTTCCCTGGCACCCCAATTTTTAAATAACTTCCCTGTTCTCTCTCAGCATGAAATAATAGTTGAATTTATTCAGTGTTTTGGACTTGGTATTTCACTGTAAATGTATTAAACTATGCCAGAGATGCACGTACACACATACACACATACGCATCTCCAAATAGACATTTTTCTTTTTCTCTTCTTCTTTACCATTACATGTATGTTAGCCCATCTGATATTCTTTCATAGCTCTCTGATGCTCTATTTTCCCTTTCTTTGCTCTTCGTGTCTCAGTTTAGATAATTTTTCTTTGATCTATCTTGGAGGGCGGGCATTGGTTTGTGTTGAGGGGTTCACTAAATTACTCCATAATACGGCTGCCTGGGCATCAATTTGCGCGGCCAAGTGCCCAGTGGGGGCCTTGAACTGACACTAGCCCTCCCACGGGTGCGTGCCCTCCATGGCAGCCTCAGAGTCAAGTTCCTGATGTGACTTCTCCAACACCCCGCTGATAAACAGTCTCTCCTGCCTCCTAGCTTTCTCCACTTGTGCACAAGAGCCCCCTGGAGCTTACTTAAACCCTGCTCTTTATGGTTTGAATTAACTGATCCAGCCTTAACCCGGGACCCGCAAAGCACTGCACCTGTGGACCTAATAAAGCCAGGCGCCCCAGGTCCTGCTGCTCCCACCCTGCCTGCATCCTGCCTTTACCTCTCCATGTGCCGCTTGAGGCTGCCACGGGCCTCCGCCAGGACCTCTGAGGAATAATCTTCTCTACTTCCCTTTGCCTTTCAGTCTTTGTTAAACTGTGGCTCATCATTTGACTCAGTACCAAGGTTCTACCTAACAAATGTTAATTTAACAAAATCACAAGTTTGCCTGAGGTTTTTTCTTTATGTCGGTGTTTTATACTCAGTTTTATGCTTTTCCTGCTGCCTGTGCCTCACGGCAGTTTATAATTTTTCAGTGCTTACTTGCCCGGTAAATAAGGGGGTTTCTCTCTTATCATGGGCCCCCCTCAGTTGGACACACTCCACTCCAGCATGAACTTTGAAGATGGCTCTGCTGGTTTTGTATGTAAAGAATAGGTTCCTACTGTTTAAAGCCACTCGGTTTGTGGTACACCGCAACCTCAGGACCTAATACAGCATTCAATTCAGGCTGACAACAAGGATTACGATGCAAAGGCCATGTGGAAGTGGGTCTGAAACTGGTTGAAAACTTCCTTTTTCAGATATAATTGATTCTAGTAACTGGAGCTGGGAAATTTGTACGTAGAGTTGACAATAATGAAGAAAGGTAGGGAATGAAAGACAAATCAACAGATGAGACTCAAAATAATTATGCCTTGACTCCAGAAACATCTATTCACAAACCCATTCAGACTGTCAAATATGAGACACTGTAGACAAGAAAATCATCCTCCTGATGTGGAGAAAAGGGACACGACACCATTGGTGGGGATGTAAGCTGGTGCAGCCACTATGGAGAACAGTATGGAGGTTCCTTAAAAAAACAAAAATAGAACTACCATATGACCCAGCAATCCCACTCCTGGGCGTATATCCAGACGAAACTCTAATCCCAAAAGATACATGCACCCCTATGTTCTTAGCAGCACTATTCACAATAGCCAAGTCACGGAAACAACCTAAATGTCCATCGACAGATGAATGGATAAAGAAGATGTGGTACTTATATACAATGGAATATTACTCAGCCATAAAAAAAGAATGAAATAATGCCATTTGCAGCAACATGAATGAAACTAGAAATTATCATACTAAGTGAAGTCAGTCAGAAAAAGACCATATGATACCACTTATGTGGAATCTAAGATATGACACAAACGAACCTACCTACAAAACAGAATCATGGGCACAGAGAACAGACGGGTGGTTGGGTTGCGAAAGGGGGGGGAGTTGGGGGAGGGATGGAGTGGGAAGTTGGGGTTAGCAGATGTAAGGTTTTATATATAGCATGGATAAACGACAAGGTCCTACAGTGTAGCACAGAGAACTATACTCGATATCCTATGATAAACCATAATGGAAAAGAATATAAAAAAACAATGTCTATATATGTATAACTGAATCACTTTGCTGTACAGCAGAAATTAACACAACACTGTAAATCAACTATACTTCAGTAAAAAAATTTTTTAAATCATCCTCCCATCCCAAGCCAACATATCTGAATGATTCTAGCACATCATATGTATACTAGTTACTCAATAAATACCCCTAGAATGACTGCTTATCTGGATATAAATATGAACAAGTGATTTCATGTTACTACTAAGTTGGTTTGATTTTCAAAACTGAGAGATCAATAGGGTCTCCGGGTAAACAGAAATTTCATGAAGTCAAGTTACTTTCATTCTTAATTTTACAAAGTCTTATGCTACTTCTGTACCATACTGTTGACAATATATGAAGGTTAAGAATGTCAGATGGTTAGAAAATCTAGATCTAAGTGAGACAGCACTGTTTTATTGTTGTTGGGCAAGGAATAGCAACTTTATCTGGAAAGCCAGAAGGCTGAGAAGACAGCAGACTAGCATCCCAAAGAACCATCTTCCCAGAGGTAGAACTCAGGTTTCTTTTATACTAAAAGGGGGGGGGGGGCAGGCATCCCTGGTGGCGCAGTGGTTGGGAGTCTGCCTGCCGATGCAGGGGACACGGGTTCGTGCCCCGGTCCGGGAAGATCCCACATGCCGCGGAGCAGCTGGGCCCGTGAGCCATGGCCGCTGAGCCTGCGCATCCGGAGCCTGTGCTCCGCAACGGGAGAGGCCGCAACAGTGAGAGGCCCGCGTACCGCAAAAAAAAAGAGGAGGGGTTAAAGTCCTGGGTCCCGTCACACTTTGAAGGAGATGTGTCAATTTCTTCCTTCCTGCACCCGTTCACAGGATGTGTCAGGATGTTTCCTGTGAGCAAGAGCCTACTTTGTGCCAGGTGCTCTCACAGCGACAAGGGACTTTGTGGAATAATATAAGTAAGGTCTGTGCCCTCAATAAGCTTCAAACACTACACTGGGGGGGAGAGACTAGATTAAATAGTCCAAAGAGTGGCCATAGGGCAGGTCAAAGGGGACTGATCCGGCACACAGTCCATCACAACCAGCTCTCAGGCAAGGCTCACATCCCAGGGTCTGAGGATACTGAACGGTCTTCTCTGAAGACCTGGGCTTCCTTTGAAGGAAGGAGGGAGATCTGCAGGCTTCCTGGATCCTACCCTAGTCCTTGAAGCCTCTGGCCTGGACAGACACGCCCATGGCTCCCTGAAGGTGGCGCACACGCGGCCCCATGGGACCGCGGCAGAGGGCGTGCCGCCCCGGGTCCAGGTCCGTGCGGCTCTTGGGTGCCCAGCAGAGACCAACGGGGTTGGGGACAGCCGCCTCCACCTGCTGGCCCAGTACAGAACTACTGGGGCCGTCGCACCTTCCACCAAGGCCGCGGGGAAGCTGGATGGGGCTAGGACAAGGAGGCTCACCAGCCCTCCCCACACCAGGCGTGGTCCCGGTGGGGTCTGCGGCTGAACTCCACTCGTGGCAGTGGTCCAGCGTCCACTGCTAGACGCGCCGGAAGTCCTCCCAGATGGGGAAGAGGCCGGTTCCCCGCACCATCTGCCGGCTGAAGCTGGGGAGGCCTCTGAAGCCAGCAGTCCTTAGCTTCTGTTTCTGAAAGTTGCCTTTGGGTCCATAGTCCTGCCTGCTCCGTCCAGGCTGCGAGAGCTGCCAGCGCTCGTGGTCCAGCAGCTGCGCCATCTCGGCCTCCTTCCCCCTGGTCACGAGGTCCTCTAGCAACGTTGCACTGGGAAGCGGCTGGCTCATTCTTAAGAATCAGACTCCTTGGCCCCCACGGCCCAGCCAGCATCTGAGCAGTAGACGAGAGGTCGTGCTTCGTGTGGGTAGTGGTGCCAGGGGGGGGCCGCCTCCCTGCTGCTGCTGGACCAGACAGGTCCCGATGCCCTTGCACAGCATTTCTGAAGGCCCTTCAGGGCCACCACCGCAGCAGCCAGGATGACACTGTGAGGGCACCACTGCAGACAGAGGAAGGAGTAAGTACAAAACCCTAAGGGGAGAATGAGATTGGTGTGTGCAGGTATGAAAAAGGAGGCCAATGAGGCCAGAGTTTAGGGATTAAAGAGAATAGCAGAAGCAAAGGACAGAGTATTAGGCAGGGACCAGATTACATAATATTTTATAGACCACAGTAAGGACCCTGGATTTTCTGTGAGTTGGTTTGGGAAGCTTTTGCAGAGTTTAAAGCAAGGGAGGCATATGCTCCCAGTGGCTCCCTGCTGTGTGGAGAATGAGAGAGAGTACTATTTTCACAGATCTTTGGTTCCAACAATACTTATTAGCATCTACCATGTGCCAAGAACCGTTACAGGTATTTGGAATACTTATATCGACTCCTTTTAAACTTACAGTTTGGTAGGAAAGACAGATACGTCTGCAAATGTGTTATGTGCATGATCAGTGTTCCAGGGTAGGCTGTGCTGACTGGGGAGTACATGGCCCCTGTGAAGTAAACGAAGAATGAAAACTAAATGGAGAATTGATATAGACTAGGATTGGACCGGCGAAAAAAATGGGTGTGGGCCGCGGTCCAGGTAGAGTGATCAACGTGGGATCAGAGAACCACAGGGAATTTTGTATTGCTTATGGTGTGGCCAGAAGGAAGGTGGGTAAGGGGAGAAGTAGGTCTAGATGAGGCTGAGGTGGTAGGTGGGTGTCAAATCACAAAGGCACGAGAAAGAGCTAGGACTTTATCCAATGGAAAGTATCCCTTATCAAACACTCATTTCAACCAGATTTTTTTTCATGCATGACAGATCACAAAAGGCTGCCTCACTTTAGACCTAACCAATGTTACTCCTGCACTCAAAAGTCTATAACAAAATATCCATGGCCAGAAAAAAAAATTCAGTCTGATATCAAAATAGCTTTAATTAGATGAAATCAATCAATATGCTATTTGTTGAACTTTTACTATGTATACAACATATAAATACTAAAATCTTATGCCTGTTGATTTTAAATCTCTGGGTGGTTCATAGGTATTAGGAAAAAATCATTTATGTATTTTAGACTTTTAAATTCAAAGTATAACGCACATATAGGAAAGTGTACAGGATTCTGGACAAGATGGTGGAGCAGAAGGACTTGAGCTCACCTCCTCTCACGAAAACACCAAAATCACAACTAACTGCTAAACAAACATCGATAAAAAAGACTGGAACCTACCAAAAAAGATATTTCACATCCAAAGACAAAGAAGAAGCCACAACAAAATGGTAGGAGCAGCACTTTCACACTATAAACAAATCCCATACCCACCAGGTGGGCGACCCACAGACAGGAAAATAATTATATTGCAGAAGTTCTCCCACAGGAGCGAGAGTTCTGAGCCGAACATCAGGCTCCCCAGACTGAGGGTCTGGCAATGGGAGAAGGAGCCCCCAGAGCACTTGACTTTGAAGGCCGGCGAGGCTTGAATGCAGGGGCGCCACAGGACTGGGGAACAGATTCCACCCTTGGAGGGCACACACAGGGTTTCACATGCACTGGGACCCAGCACAAAACAGTGACTCCACAGAAGCCTGGGCTAGATCTACATGTGGGTCTTGGAGACTCTCCTGGGGAGGTGAGGGTTCGCTATGACTCACTGTGGAGGCAAGGACACTGGTGGTCCCTGATCACAGGGAACACTGATCAGTGTGAGGTCTCCCAGAGGTCACCATTTTGGCACCGAGACCTGGCCTCACCCAACAGCCTGCAGACTCCAGTGCTGGGACACCTCAGGCCAAACAACCAGCAGGGGTAGGGAGAGAAAACAGCCCCACTCACCAGCAGACAGGCTGCCTAAAGTCTTCCTGAGCTCACAGCCACCTCTAAACACACGCCTTGACATGGTCCTGTCCACCAGAGGGACAGGCCCAGCTCCACCCACCAGTGGGCAGGCACCAGTCCCTTTCACTAGGAAGCCTGCACAAGGCCCTGGACCAACCTCACCCACAAGGGGGCAGACACCAGAAGCAAGAGGAAGTATGATCCTGCACCCTGTGAAAAGGAGACCACAAACATGGAAAGTAAGACAAAATGAGACAGCAGAAAAGTATCTGCTGTCTTGTTCCAGGTGAAGGAACAAGATAAAAACCCAGAAGAACAACTAAATGAAGTGGAGATAGGCAATCTACCTGAAAAAGAATTCAGAGTAATGACAGTAAAGAGAATCCAAGATCTCAGAAAAAGAATGGAGGCACAGACAGAGAAGATACAAGAAATGTTTAACAGGGGGAAGAGTCAAGATGGTGGAAAAGGAGGACATGGAGTTCACCTCTCCCCACAAGTACATCAAGAATACATCCACAGGGGTTCCCTGGTGGCGCAGTGGTTGAGAGTCTGCCTGCCGATGCAGGAGACGTGGGTTCGTGCCCCGGTCTGGGAGGATCCCACATGCTGCAGAGCGGCTGGGCCCGTGAGCCATGGCCGCTGAGCCTGCACGTCCGGAGCCTGTGCTCCGCAACGGGAGAGGCCACAACAGTGAGAGGCCCGCGTACCGCAAAAAAAAAAAAAAAAAAAAGACTACATCTACAAATGGAACAATTCTCACGACCACCTGCTGAACACTAGCAAAAGACCTAGGAAACCTAAAAGGACAAGAAAAATCCCCACACAACCGGGTAGAATGGGACAGGACCTGCACCCCTGGTGGGGAGCTGAAGAACAGATGAGACTCCCATACCCGGGGAAAGCCTCCCTCACCAGCAGAGAGATCAGCTGGGACAGACAGCTGGGACGCAATACAAGCAAACCGAATCCAACAATACATTAAAAGGATCATACACCATGATCAAGTGAGATTTGTCCCAGGGATGCAAGGATTCTTCAATATCCACAAATCAATCAGTGTGATACACCACATCAACAAAAGACAAAAACCACATGATCATCTCGAAAGATGCAGAAAAAGCTTCTGACAAAATTCAACAACCACTTACGATAAAAACTCTCCAGAAAGTGGGCACAGAGGGAACCTACCTCAACATAATAAGGGCCACATACGACAAACCCACAGCAAACATCATTCTCAATTGTGAAAAACTGAAAGCATTTCCTCTAAGATCAGGAATGAGACAAGGATGTCCACTCTCACCACTTTTATGCAACATAGTTTTGGAAGTCCTAGCCATGGCAATCAGAGAAGAAAAAGAAAAAAAAGGAATCCAAATTGGAAAAGAAGAAGTAAAACTGTCTCTGTTTGCAGGTCACATGATACTATACATAGAAAATCCTGAAGATGCTACCAGAAAACTACCAAATTCATTGACGAGCTATAGTAAAGCTGGAGGATACAAAATTAATACACAGAAATCTCTTGCATTCCTATACACTAACAACAAAAGATCAGAAAGAGAAATTAAGGAAACAATCACATTTATAATCCCATCAAAAAGAATAAAATACCTGGGAATAAACGTACCTAAGGAGGCAAAATACCTGTACTCAGAAGACTATAAGACACTGATGAAAGAAATAAACGATGACAAACAGATGGAGAAATATACCGTGTTACTGGACTGGAAGAATCAATATTATCAAAATGACTATACTACCCAAAGCTATCTACAGAGTCAATGCAATTCCTATCAAATTGCCAATGGCATTTTTCACAGAATTAAAACAAAACATTTTTACAATCTGTATGGAAACACAAAAGGCCCCGAATAGCCAAAGCAATCCTGAGAAAGAAAAACAGAGCTGGAGGAATCAATTCCCTGGCTTCAGATTATACTACAAAGCTACTGTAATCAAAACAGTACAGTACTGGAGCTAAAACAGAAATATAGATCAATGGAACAGGATAGAAAGCCCAGAAATAAAACCACACACCTATGGTCAATTAATCTAAGACACAGGAGACAAGACTACACAATGGAGAAAAGGCAGTCTCTTCAATAAGTGGTGCTGGGAAAACTGGACAGCTACATGTAAAAGAATGAAATTAGAACATTCTCTAATACCATACACAAAAATAAACTCAAAATGGATTAAAGACGTAAATGTAAGTCCAGATACTATAAAACTCTCGGAAGAAAACACAGGAAGAACAATCTTTGACATAAATCTCAGCAGTATCTTTTTGGATCCACCTCCTCAAGTAATGAAGATAAAAACAAACAAACAGGACCTAATTAAACTTAAAAGCTTTTGCTCAGCAAAGAAAACCATAAACAAAACGAAAAGACAACCCTTAGAGTGGGAGAAAACATTTGCAAATGAAGTAACTGACAAGGAATTAATCTCCAAAATATACAAACAGCTCATGCAGCTCAATATCAAAAAAACAAACGACCCAATCAAAAAATGGGCAGATCTCAATAGACATTTCTCCAAAGAAGACATGCAAATGACCAAAAAGCACATGAAAAGATGCTCAACATCAATAATTATTAGAGAAATGCAAATCAAAACTACAATGAGGTATCACCTCACACCAGTCAGAACGGCCTCATCAAAAAATCTACAAACAATAAATGCTGGAAAGGGTGTGGAGAAAAGGGAACCCTCCTACACTGTTGGTGGGAATGTAAATTGATACGGCCACTACGGGGAACAGTATGCAGGTTCCTAAAAAAACTAAAAATAGAGCTACCATATGATCCAGCAATCCCACTCCTAGGCATACACTTGGAGAAAACCAGAATTCAAAAAGATACATGCACCCCAATGTTCATTGCAGCACTATTTACAATAGCTAGGACATGGAAGCAACGTAAATGTCCACCAACAGAGGAATGGATAAAGAAAATGTGGTACATATATACAATGGAATATTACTCAGCCATAAAAAAGAACAAAATAATGCCATTTGCAGCAACATGGATGGACCTAGAGATCATTATACTGAGTGAAGTCAGTGAAAGACAAATATCACGATATCACTTATATGTGGAATCTAAAAATAAAGGGGGTACAAATGAACTTATCTACAAAACAGAAATAAAGTTACAGGTGTAGAAAATAAACTTATTGTTACCAGGGGAAAAGGGGAGAAGGATAAACTGGGAGACTAGGACTGACATATAAACACTACTATATATAAAATAGGTAAATAATAAGGACATACTGTATAGCACAGGGAACTCTACTCAATACTCTGCAATGGCCTATATGGGAAAAGAATCTAAAAAATAGTGGATATACGTATATGTGTAACTGATTAACTTTGCTGTACACCTGAAACACAACAGTGTAACTCAACTATACTCCAATAAAATTTTTTAAAAAAAGATACAGGCACCCAAGTGTCCACTGCATCACTATTTACAATAGCCAAGTTGTGGAAGCAACCTAAATTTCCATCGACAGAGAAATGGATAAAGATGTGGTACATATATACAATGGGATATTTCTCAGCCATAAAGAAGAATGAAATAATGCCATTTGTAGCAACATGGATGGAGAAAGACAAATATCATATGACATCACTTATATGTGGAATCTAAAAAAAAAAGATACAAATGAACTTACAAAACAGAAACAGACTCATAGACTTCAAAAACAAATTTATGGTTACCAAAGGGGAAAGGTTGGAGGTGGGCAGGAATAAATTAGGAATTTGCGATTAACATATATACACACTACTATGTATGAAATAAGACAATCAACAAGGGCCTACTGTACAGCACAGGGAACTCTACTCGATACTCTGCAATAACCTATATGGAAAAAGAATCTGAAAAAGAATGGATATATGTATATGTATAAATGAATCACTTAGCTGTACGCTTGAAACTAATACAACATTGTAAATCAACTATACTCCAATATAAAATAAAAACAGAAAGAGAAGTGTACAAAGCATAAATGTACAGCTTTAATGAACTATCACAAAATGAAGATATCTGGGTAAAGCAGTAGAACACAACTAGTACCCAGAAATCCCTTCATTCTCCTTCCAAATTGCTACCCTCACCTCCTCCCCAAATATAACTACTACCTTGACTTCTAAAACCATTGATTAATTCTGCCTGTTTTTTAATTTATATAAATAGAATCACATGATATATATTTTGTGCTTGTCTTATTTCAATCAATATTATTATATCTTATTCATTTTCCTTGTTGTATAGTATTCCATTTTATGAGCTTACCACAATTTTTAAATTTTTTCTACTGTTGATAGACGTGAATTACTTCCAGTTTTTTTGCTATTATGATTCATACATTCGTGTATGTGTCTTAAGACACAGACACACATAGGGAGGTTAAAAAAGGGTGTGAGGCTAAGTGTGCTGGAATCACTCTCAAGTGCTGTGAAAAGCCAAGAATTGGTTGGCCCTGAATTTTGTCTCATTATGATGTATTAAATTGATAGAATATTGTTTTGCAGTGTAACCCAGAGTTAGGAAGGAATCAAATGTTTTTCAGTTATCCTACAGGGGAGGTAAAGTCTGAGATATGTCTGACTTTTTACCTGCATGGGGTCAACCTACAATTTGGAGTGAGGTGAATATGCATACACTATGCACATTTTTTTTTATTTATTTATTTTTGGCTGCATTGGGTCTTCATTGCTGTGCACAGGCTTTCTCTAGTTGTGGTGAGCAGGGGCTACTCTTCATTGCAGTGTGTGGGCTTCTCATTGCGGTGGCTTCTCTTGTTATGGAGCATGGGCTCTAGGCATGCAGGCTTCAGTAGCTGTGGCCAACGGGCTCTAGAGCACAGGCTCAGTAGTTGTGGTGCATGGGCTTAGTTGCTCTGCGGCATGTGGGATCTTCCCAGACCAGGGCTCGAACCCATGTCCCTTGCATTGGCAGGTGGATTCTTAACCACTGCACTACCAGGGAAGTCCCACTATGCATTTTTTGATTGTTAACCTAATGCCTACAATCTTAACTATAACTTTAGAATTTAGATATGGGGATCTTCAGAATGAAATCAGAATGTCATCTTAATTGAGGAGAAAACAGAATTTATTACCAAGGTAAAATTTTCTGATCTGTTTATAAAAACGTGTCAAGAAACACCTATACTCCATTTCTGCATGAGATAATCTGGTGATTTGTTAAATATCCTGAATTTCTAAAAATTACTGTCTAGATTGTTACTCAAATCTCTTTCCCTGCAGAGACACACAAGCGTCACCTGGTGGCCAGGAAGATCAACTCCAGTCTGAGATGTCATGCTTTTAGAAGTCTCATTCTAGCCTATTTTCCTGCACAGTCCCGTGGGGGGATGGAGGAAACAGGGGCACTTGCTAGTAAATATCAAGGCTCACACCTTTCCTGCCTCACACTGGTTACCAGAAAGACTTGCAAATGTAGTAAAGAGTATTGCCCAAACCTAGAAAACGAGGGTTAGGCTGACTGCTCACGACATGGTGATTTAGATAATTGTTTTGATGGCTTGTTTTAACGTAATTACACATATATAACACATTTCTATAAGAAAATTAAGTAATACAGACATATAATAAGCAACAAGTAAAATTTCCTCACCATTCCTTCCTAGCATCCCCGTTTTCCAACCCCATATGGGCTCTGATCACTGTTTGGACATGTTTTTAGATAGAAAAGGCTTGCTGGAGGTTTCTTCATACTAAATTAGTAGAAAGTTGGGGGGAAAAAAACAATGTAGCAGGAAGCTCCATCTGCCACATTTCCTCAGTTGTAGAAATAAGTCTCAGTTAAGAGATCTAGGGGGAGGAGTCAAGGTGGCCGTGTGGGAAGATGTGGGTCTTCCCACAACTAGGGCACCTGCTGGCTGCTGGTGGGGGACCCTGATGCCCAAGGAGACGGGAGGGGACCCCCAAGTGAACCAGTAGGACGTGCGGGGAAGAGGAGGGAGAAGTGGAGGCCGGACAGGATTGGCACCCCTGAGGCCAAGGAGATCAGGAGAAGTAGGCAGGAGAAGCAGAGGGTGACTGCCCCACCCACTCGGGTACAGGGAGCCTGCTGAGCTCCCAGGCCGGTCCCCTGCTCTCCAAAGCCCCCTCCAGGTCATGTGGGTCCTTGGAGGCATAGGAGGGAGGCTGAGGGGAGAACAGGAGAGGCAGGTGGGAGGGGCCCTCCGGGACCGGAGGAGCAGCAGAGGAGCGGAGAGCATTTGCTCTGCCCACTCGAGCCCAGGAAGCCCGCAGGGCTCCCAGGTGAGGTCCCCTGCCCTCTGAGACCAGGGGTGGGGCCACGCCTGGGCCCCTTCTGTTCCTTGAGCCTAAGCCCCACCCCCCACAGCCCCCAGGGCCTTTTCCAGCCCTGTGGGTCCTGAGCATAGGCCCCACCCACTGCCCAAACTGCACCCTTGCTTAGGCCCTGCCCTCCACAGCCAAGGACTTCCCCCCCACCCCAGCCCCCGCTTTTCTTTTCTTTTTTCCCTCCTCCTCTTTTTTTTTTTTTTACTATTGTGGTACTGTTGTACCTTCCAGTTGTTGATTCATTTATATTTTTATTTTTATATTCTTTCTAACATATGTTATTTTCCTAGTCTAACTTTATTTTTTACTTTGTTATTGTTCTCTGTTTTTGTTTTTGTTTTGCCACCCCATGCAGCTTGTGGGATCTTGGTTCATGAATCAGGGGTCGGGCCGAAGCTCCTGTGGTAGGAGCTCTGTGCCATAACCACTGGACTAACAGAGGACCTCAGACCCCAGGAAATATTCATCGGAATGAGGTCTTACAGAGGTCCTCATCTCAGCACCAAGGTCTACCCAACAGCCAACACGCTCCAGTGTTGGAAGCCTCAGGCCAAACAACCAGTAAGACAGGAAACAATTAGATAAATAAAAAGACAGCAAATATGTCACAGATGAAGGAGCAAGGTAAAAACCTACAAGACCAAGTAAATGAAGAGGAAATAGGCAATCTACCTGAAAAAGAATTCAGAGTAATGATAGTAAAGATGATCCAGAATCTCGGAAATAGAATGGAGGCACGGATTGACAAAATACAAGAAATGTTTAACAAAGATCTAGAAGAACTAAAGAACAAACAAACAGAGATGAACAACACAATTATGGCAATGAAAAATACACTAGAAGAAATCAATAACAGAATAACTGAAGCAGAAGACCGAATAAGTGAGCTGGAAGACGAAATGGTGGAAATAACTGCCAAGGAGCAGAGTAAAGAAAAAAGAATGAAAAGAATTGAAGACAATCTCAGAGACCTCTGGGACAACACTAAATGCACCAACATTCGAATTATAGGGGTCCCAGAAGAAGAAGAGAAAGAGAAAGGGTCTGAGAAAATATTTGAAGAGATTAGAGTCGAAAACTTCCCTAACATGGGAAAGGAAATAGTCACCCAAGTCCAGGGAGCATAGAGAGTCCCATACAGGATAAACCCTAGGAGAAACACACCAAGACACATTTTAATCAAACTAACACAATTTAAATTTAAAGAAAAAATATTAAAAGCAGCAAGGGAAAAACAAAAAATAACATACAAAGGAGTCCCCATAAGGTTATCAGCTGATTTTTCGGAGGAAACTCTGTGAGCCAGAAAGGAGTGGCAGGATATACTTAAAGTGATGAAAGAGAAAAACCTACAACCAAGATAACTCTACCCAGCAAGGATCTCATTCAGATTCGACAGAGAAATTAAAACCTTTACAGACAAGCAAAAGCTAACAGAATTCAGCACCACCAAACCAGCTTTACAACAAATGCTAAAGAAACTTCTCTAGGTGGGAAACACAAGAGAAGAAAAAGACCCACAAAAACAAACCCAAAACAATTAAGAAAATGGTAACAGGAACATACATATCGATAATAACCTTGAATGTAAATGGATTAAATGCCCCAACCAAAAGACACAGACTGGCTGAATGGATATAAAAACAAGACCCATGTATATGCTGTCTACAAGAGACCCACTTCAGACCTAGGGACACATACAGAATGAAGGTGAAGGGATGGAAAAAGTTATTCCATGAAAATGGACAGCAAAAGAAAGCTGGAGTAGCAATACTCATATCCGATCAAATAGACTTTAAAATAAAGACTGTTACAGGAGTTTAGGAGGGACACCACATAAAGATCACAGGATCAATCCAAGAAGAAGATATAACAATTATAAATGTTTACGCACCCAACACAGGAGCACCTCAATACGTAAGGCAAATGCTAACAACCATGAAAGGAGAAATCAACAGTAACACAACAGTAGGGGACTTTAACATGCCACTTACACGAGTGGACAGATCATCCAAACAGAAAATAAATAAGGAAAAATAAGCTTTAAATGACACAACAGAACAGATAGATTTAATTGATATTTATAGAACATTCCACTCAAAAGTGGCAGAATACACTTTCAAGTGCACACAGAACATTCTGCAGGATAGATCACATCTTGGGTCACAAATCAAGTCTCAGAAAATTTAAGAAAATTGAAATCATACCAAGCATCTTTTCTGACCACAACGCTATGAGATTGGAAATCAATTACAGGAAAAAAAACTGTAAAAAACACAAATACATGAAGGCTAAACAGTGTGCTACTAAATAACCGAGAGATCAATGAAGAAATCAAAGAGGATATTAAAAAATACACAGAAACAAATGACAATGAAAACACGACGACCCAAAACCTATGGGATGCAGCAAAAGCAGTTCTAAGAGGGAAGTTGAGAGCAATACAATCTCACCTCGAGAAACAAGAAAAATCTCAAACAATCTAACCCTACACTTAAAACAGCTAGAGAAAAAAGAACAAAGAAAACCCAAAGTCAGTAGAAGGAAAGAAATCATAAAGATCAGAGCAGAAATAAATGAAATAGAAACAAAGAAAACAGAGAAATAGCAAAACAAAGAAAATAGCAAAGATCAATAAAACTAAAAGCTGGTTCTTTGAGAAGATAAACAAAACTGATAAACCCTTAGCCAGACTCATCAAGAAAAAAGGGAGAGGATGCAAATCAATAAAATTAGAAATGAAAAAGGAGAAATCAGAACCAACATGGCAGAAATACAAAGGGTTATAAGAGACTACTACAAACAACTATATGCCAATAAAATGGACAACCACGGAGAAACAGACAAATTCTTGGAAAGGTACAATTTTACAAGACTGAACCAGGAAGAATTAGAAAATATAAACAGACCTATCACAAGTAATGAAATTGAAACCATAATTAAAAATCTTCCAACAGGGGCTTCCCTGGTGGCGCAGTGGTTGAGAGTCCACCTGCCGATGCAGGGGACACGGGTTCGTGTCCGGGAAGATCCCACATGCTGCGGAGCGGCTGGGCCCGTGAGCCATGGCCACTGAGCCTGCGCATCCGGAGCCTGTGCTCCACAACGGGAGAGGCCACAACAGTGAGAGGCCCGTGTACCGCAAAAAAAAAAAAAATCTTCCAACAAACAAAAAAGTCCAGGACCAGATGGCTTCACAGGTGAATTCTATCAAACATTTAGAGAAGAGCTAACACCGATTCTTCTCAAACTCTTCCAAAAAACTGCAGAGGGTGAAACACTCCCAAATTCATTCTACAAAGCCACCATCACCCTGATACCAAAACCAGAAAAAGATATCACAATAAAAGAAAATTATCAACCAATATCACTGATGAACATAGATGCAAAACTCCTCAACAAAATACTAGCAAACAGAATCCAACAACCCATTAAAGGGATCATACACCATGGTCAAGTGTGATTTATCCCAGGGATGCAAGGATTCTTGAATATATGCAAATCAATCAATGTGATACACCACATTAACAAATTAAGGAATAAAAACCATATGATCATCTCAATAGATGCAGAAAAAGCTTCTCACACAATTCAACAACAATTTATGATAGAAACTCTCCAGAAAATGGGCACAGAGCGAATCTACCTCAACATAATAAAGGCTATTTATGACAAACCCACAGCAAATATCATACTCAATGGTGAAAAACTGAAAGCATTTCCACTAAGATCAGGAACAAGACAAGGATGTCCACTCTCGCCACTCTTATTCAACACAGTTTTGAAAGTCCTAGCCATGGCAATCAGAGAAGAGAAAGAAATAAAAGGAATACAAATTGGAGAAAAAGAAGTAAAACTGTCACTGTCTGTGGATGACATGATACTATACATAGAAAACCCTAAAGATGCCACCAGAAAACTACTAGAACTAATCAATGAATTTGGTAAGGTTGCAGGATACAAAATTAATGCACAGAAATCTCTGGCATTCCTATACACCAACAACGAAAAATCAGAAAGAAAAATTAAGGAAACAATCCCATTTACCATCACAACAAAAGAATAAAATACCTAGGAATAATCCTGCCTAAGGAGGCGAAAGACCTGTACTCAGAAAACTATAAAACGCTGATGAAAGAAATCAAAGATGACATAAACAGATAGAGAAATACACCATGTTCTAGGATTGGAAGAATCAATATTGTGAAAATGACTATACTACCCAAAGCAATCTACAGATTAATGCAATCCCTATCAAACGACAAGTGGCATTTTTCACAGAACTAGAACAAAAAACTTCACAATTTGTATGGAAACACAAAAGACCCCGAATAGCCAAAAGCAATCTTGAGAAAGAAAAATGGAGCTGGAGGAATCAGTCTCCCCGAATTCAAACTATACCACAAAGCTACAGTAATCAAGACAGTATGGTACTGACACAAAAACAAATATAGATCAATGGTACAGGATAGAACGCCCAGAGATAAATCCATGCACATATGCGCACCTAATTTACGACAAAGGAGGCAAGAACATACAGTGGAGAAAAGACGGCCTCTTCAAGAAGTGGTGCTGGGAAAACTGGACAGCTACATGTAAAAGAATGAAATTAGAACACTCCCTAACAGCATGCAGAAAAATAAACTGCAAATGGATTAAAGACTTAAATGTAAGACCAGACACTATAAAACTCTTAGAGGAAAACACAGGAAGAACACTCTTTGACAAAAACCACAGCAAGATCTTTTTTGACCCATCTCCTAGAGTAACGGAAATAAGAACAAAAATAAACAAATGGGACTTAATTAAACTTAAAAACTTTTGCACAGCAAATTAAACCATGAACAAGACAAAAAGACAGCCTCAGAATGGGAGAAAATATTTGCAAATGAAACAACAAAGGATTAATCTCCAAAATATACAAACAGCTCATGGAGCTCAGTATCAAAAAAAGCAAACAATCCAATTAAAAAATGGGTGGAAGACCTAAATAGACATTTCACTAAGGAAGACATACAGATGCCCAAGAGGCACATGAAAAGATGCTCAACATCACTAATTATTAGAGAAATGTAAATCAAAACTACAATGAGATATCACCTCATGCCGGTCAGAATGGCCATCATCAAAAAATCTAGAAACAATAAATGCTGCAAAGGGTGTGGTGAAAAGGGAACCCTCCTGCACTGTTGGTGGGAATGTAAATTGATACAACCACTATGGAGAACAGTATGGAGGTTCTTTAAAAAACTAAAAATAGAACTACCATATGACCCAGCAATCCCACTACTGGGCATATACCCTGAGAAAACCATAATTCAAAAAGAGTCATGTACCACAACGTTCACTGCAGCACTATTTACAATAGCCAGGACATGGAAGCAACCTAACTGTCCACAGACAGATGAATGGATAAAGAAGATGTGGTACATATATACAATGGAATATTACTCAGCCATAAAAGGAAACGAAATTGAGTTATTTGTAGTGAGGTGGATGGACACAGAGTCTGTCATACAGAGTGAAGTAAGTCAGAAAGAGAAAAACAAATATCATATTCTAACGCACATATATGGAATCTAAAAAAAAAAAAATGGCATTGATGAACCTAGTTGCAGGGCAGGAGTAAAGATGCAGACATAGAGAATCAACCTAAGGACACAGGGTGGGAGGGGGAAGCTGGGGCGAAGTGAGAGTAGCATCGACATATACACACTACCGAACGTAAAATAGATAGCTAATGGGAAGCAGCCGCATAGCACAGGGAGATCAGCTCGGTGCTCTGCGATGACCCAGAGGGGTGGGATAGGGAGGATGGGAGGGAGGCTCAAGAGGGACGGGATATGGGGACATATGTATGCATACGGCTGATTCACTTTGTTGTACAACAGAAACTAACACAGTTTTGTGAAGCAATTATACTCCAATAAAGATTATTTTAAAAAAAGAAATCTAAAAATTCCACCCATGAGTTTTCAAAGATCCAAAAATTGTAACAATTGACACTAACATATGAATAAATACCAAATCTCAAACTTCATGCTGTCTATTAAAACAATACCACTTAAAGACTATATGTAGTGAATTTCCACCCTCACCACAATCTTTTACTAGTTTATCTCCCATTTGGTTGAGACTTCCTTGCCGCTGGTGTTAAAATATGAAAAGGCATAGTCCATTGTCAAATCAAACTTTTTAACAGTTTTCTGGTCCTAAAAACATATGCATCTCTGTAAGCTAGGCCAACCACACACATCTCTCCTTTTACTACATTAACCTATTGACTAGATCCTGGTTTTAGGCTCAGGAAGATAACCAGAGGATACTCCCTCAACGATCTATACACTATTACGGTTCTTCATGACTCTTAACGATTGGGAGTGTATGTCACTGGCATTCCTGTGATCCACTCAACATCTTAAATCCAAGCCAGTCCTTCCTCCCCCACCCCCAACCCCCGCCCGCCCCGCCCCACAATCTGAGAAGTCACCGAGACCCAGGAGAGCTCTGGCTACAAGCACCTATAAATGTTCTTTCAGAACGGTCATGAAGCCAAGGTCATGTCTCTGTTTTCATTCACAGAATGAGTGCCTAGTATGTCCTGCCAGATGCTCGGCAACAAAAGTGAGTAACACCAATTCCTTGCCTTCAGGGATCTCTCATTATAACAGGGACTTTTTTTTTTTTTTTTTTTTTGCGGTACGCAGGCCTCTCACTGTTGTGGCCTCTCCCGTTGCGGAGCACAGGCTCCGGACGCGCAGGCTCCGCAGCCATGGCTCACGGGCCCAGCCGCTCCGCGGCATGTGGGATCTTCCCGGACCGGGGCACGAACCCGTGTCCCCTGCATCGGCAGGCGGACTCTCAACCACTGCGCCACCAGGGAAGCCCTATAACAGGGACTTTTAACAAAGTTAAAACACAAAACTGATTAGAATAAAACATTGATAACTTCTAAGATAGAAGCCTCTGTCCAGAATATATTAATAGTTCCTATAAATCAGTAAGAAAAAGAATCCAATATAAATGTTCAAAGGATGCAAATGGCCAGTTCACAGAAGAAATACAAATGATTAGTAAATAAAACTGTTCAACCTTGATAATCGTCAGGAAAATGCAAATTAAGATAATGAGATGTCAGTTTTTAATCTAATAGGCTGGAAAACAGTTTAGTAGGTTATTAGCATCCAGTCTTGGGTTTGGGGAGATGGCACCCCAAGCTCAGCTGGTAACAGCATAAATCGGTGTCATGAGGAAGGGGCAACCTTTGGGTTTAACTTAAAAATATTCATATTCTGTGATCTAGAAATCTTTTCTTGAGGTATACTTCTAAGGGAAATACTCAAACATCTGCGGAGAAGGAGAAGGATTACAGGGTGTTTATAGCAGCACTGTTTGTAATGCCAAGACACAGAAAAACACCTAAATGCTCACCAATGGAAAAATGGGTAAATATGCTAGTTAGTTCTAGATAACAGAGTATTATGAAGCATTTAAAAAGAATAAGCTCTGTTTCTGCTGACATGGAAAGCTCTGCCAGAATATTTGCTAGAATGATAACCCATAACGTTATTGACAGACCTACTAAGTACCCATTGTAATAAATGCGAAGGGCCCTGCCAAGGGATCACACAACACCTCTTTCCTCTTTTCTCTCTTTCTGAAAATTCCATTAGACAGATTTTCCCCACTTAAGATTTGTTCTCAATTTCTAGTTTTCTTTTGTCTCCAATCTCTATCTGCCTTTTTTCTTAATGATCAACATTCCTGGAATTTCCTCAGCGTCAGCCTTCAAAACTTATCATGAATTGTTATTTCAGTTACCATTTTTATAAACTGCAAAGAATTATTTTTTCTGGTTTTTTTTTTAACATTCTCTTCTGATACTATTAAGTGTAGCTTTTGTCCCCTTCCTGCATCTTCTGTTTCCACTCAGCCTCTTTTCCCCATTTGCTGGTTTTGGTCTTCATTTTTCACGTCAGAGCTTTTCCTTGAAAGTGTGATGACTTCTGGCCATCCATTCATATTTTAGAGAGACTCATACAGGCAGGGCTGGGTTTGTTAAAGGCTGGTATAAAAAAGTAATTAACAGAAACCTCAGTTAAATAGAATCTGGAGACCAGAAGGGGGAGCTCTCAGGCCCTATGACCACAGCAGAGCCCAATAGGAAGAAGAAAGATTCCTCTTCTTTCCTGGCAAGGAGTCAGCTAAGGAAAAGCCATGGACTCTTTTGCTATAACCCTCCCAACTTCCTTCTCTCCCCCGTAAAAGCGCTCTTCTTCCCTTGCCATGTGGGAAACTCACATGCTGCTCATCACGGTTGCAGCCCCCGAACAGCAATTCTCTGTTGATCCTGAATAAACCCATCTTTGCTGGAGAAATAGCTGTGCATTTGTTTCAGGTCAACACTGCCATCACAAAGGACAGCAGGGAAAGAGCCGTCGCCCTGAGGGACTTCTGTGGCTGTATTTTTCTCCAGCGTTCTTCAGTTTCTCCAGGACGGATGCAGGTGTCGCATGTGGGAAGGAGGCTGACGAACCACCATTCAGGGCGCGGATTTTTCTTCAGTTCCTGCCTCTTTATCCTCCTGGTCTATGCGGGCCTGATGTCCCTGAGATCAGCACCTTCGGATCAAATCCTCTTGAGTGTAAACCTCCTGAGCATGGGCAGCAAGTGAACAGATTAATTCGCACCCCCTTCCCACTTTTCCAGCCCTCTTCACCGATCAGACTGCCTCTAAGTTCCGGTCCCCTCGGGCCATCTTCGGTTATCAGTTATCCCCTCACGCAGGCCGTTGCCCTGAACTTCCTCTGTTCTGTTCATCACCTCCTGTCCTCTTTCTGTCTTCTTAGTATTTGTTGAGAAATGTTTCCAGGTAAAGGAAGTAAACATATTTGGTCATTTTATTTTGAATTGGAAGCCCCAAATTAATCTGTCACTCTCAAAAACAGGGTTAGTTGTCCAAAGAAGAAAACCATTCACTAGGGCTATGTCTTTCTTTGCCACTAGGTGGTGCTGCCACATCTGAAGATGAAATGGGGCCAGTCACCTCAGCTTCAGAGGGAACTGGATCCGTTCTTAAGGATTTGTCTCTCATTTGGACGAAGCATATGCTCTTACATAAGGCCATAGTGCTTTTAAAGTTTTTTTTCTGTTTTAGAAAAATATCTTCCATATTAGCAGAGGCACACTTTTTTATCCATAATCTTTGAAGCCTGAATGATAAATGAACATTTTTACTAATATTCGCTAGATGTGAAATCTTTGATGAGTTCACTTACCTTTTCCAAGCCTCACTTCTCTCATCTATAAAATGATGAAAATAATAACTATATCTCACATTGTGTAGGAGTCAAATATTCATTACATATCTCATAGGGGCATAGGGTGGGTGCACAAAAAAATGCTAAGAATGGCAACACTGTTAGAATAAACATTAGGCTTTTGAGAGCACTTCAAAAGTCAATTTACAAACCAGGAAGAAACAGAAAATATGAACAGACCAATCACAAGCACTGAAATTGAAACTGCGATTTAAAAACTCCCAACAGACAAAAAGTCCGGGACCAGATGGCTTCACAGGCGAATTCTATCAAACATTCAGAGAAGAGCTAACACCCATCCTTCTGAAACTCCTCCAAAAAAGTGCGGAGGAAGGAACACTCCCAAACTCATTCAATGAGGTCACCATCACCCTGACACCAAACCAAAGATATGACCAAAAAAAATTACAGGCCTATATCACTGATGAACATAGACGCAAAAATCCTCAACAAAATACTAGCAAACCGAATCCAATAATACATTAAAAGGGTCATACACCACGATCAAGTGGGGTTTATCCCAGGGATGCAAGGATTCTTCAATATATGCAAATCAATCAGTGTGATACACCATATTAATAAACTGAATAAAAACCATATGATCAACTCGATAAATGCAGAACAAGGTTTTGACAAAATTCAACATCCATTTATGATAAAAACTCTCTAGGGGGCTTCCCTGGTGGCGCAGTGGTTAAGAATCCGCCTGCCAATGCAAGGGACATGGGTTCGAGCCCTGGCCCGGGAAGATCCCACATGCCGCAGAGCAACTAAGCCCGTGCACCGCAACTACTGAGCCTGCACTCTAGAGCCCGCGAGCCACAACTACTGAGCCCGCATGCCTAGAGCCCATGCTCTGCAATAAGAGAAGCCACAACAATGAGAAGCCCGCACACAACGAAGAGTAGCCCCCGCTCACTGCAACTAGAGAAAGCTCGCTCACAGCAACGAAGACCCAACACAGCCAAAAATAAAAATAAATAAATTTATATTTTTAAAAAAATCCCCAGGGACTTCCCTGGTGGTCCAGTGGTAGAGAATCTGCCTTACAATGCAGAGGATGCGGGTTCGATCCCTGGTCAGGGAACTAAAATCCCACATGCCATCTGGCAACTAAGCCTGCATGCCACAACTACTGAGCTTGCGTGCCTCAATTAGATAGCCTGTGTGCCGCAAACTACAGAGCCCATGTGCCCTGGTGCCTGCGAGCTGCAAGGAAGAGCCCACATGCTGAAACGAAACATCCCACATGCATGCCTCAACGAAGATCCCATGTACCACAAATGAGACCTGATACAGCCAAAAATAAATTTAAAAAATTTTTTTTAAAAATCCCCTAGAAAGTGGGCATAGAGGGAAGCTACCTCAGCATAATAAGGCCATATATAACAAACCCACAGCTAACATCATTCTCAACGGTGAAAAACTGAAAGCATTTCCCCTAACATCAAGAACAAGACAAGGATGCCCACTCCTGCCAAGGCAGGAGATAGATGGGCCCCAGGCTGAGCAGCTGGAATCTTCCCCTGTGGACAGATACGCCAGGATAAAGATAACGGCAGGAGCAAGGAGGAGCCAGTCCTGCTTGGAGAGAAGACAGAGAGGCCACATACTTCCCATTCTTGAGGTCAAGGACACCTTCCCGACTGCACATGCAACAGAAAGGTTCCTCGGAGGTCAGAGAAGGGAGGGGGTGTCAGACCATAATATGTTCTTCTTCCCAGAAACCCCTGCACTGGAATCCACCTTGTCTAAAAGATGCACACGCACGCAGGGGAGGGCCGTGAGTTAGACCAAATATGGACTCAGAGCCCCGCAAAGCAAGATGACTGGCCAGAGGGGACCGGGAAGAACTGCCCCATATAAGTGATCTGAACTACCCCAAGGGTGCGACTCTTTCTCTGGGCCCACCCATGTGTGTCTGTCCACATGTACTTTCTTTTCCTCCTCAAAAACACTACTTGTTTCACTACCTTCCTTCTCTTTGTTGAAATTCCTTTCTCCAAAGCAGACAACCCAGGGCCTTGGAACTAGCCACTGGCCCTCGAGGTCGAGTGGCTAGGATTCGGCATTCTCACTGCCACGGACTGGCTTCAATCTCTGGTCTGGGACCTGAGATCCTGCTCCAAGCCACTGCAGGCTGAGGTCACCCGAGATCATCGCCACTTCTGTTCAACATAGGTTTGGAAGTCCTAGCCACAGCAATCAGAGAAGAAAAAGAAGTAAAAGGAATCCAAATTGGAAAAGAAGAAGTAAAACTGTCACTGTTTGCAGAGCACAAAAAATCCTAAAGATGCTACCAGAAAACTACTAGAGCTCAATGAATTCAGTAAAGTTGCAGGATACAAAATTAATACACAGAAAGCTTTTGCATTCCTACACACTAAAAATGAAAGATCAGAAAGAGAAATTAAGGAAACAATCCCATTTACCATCACGTCAAAAAGAATAAAATACCTAGAAATAAACCTACCTAAGGAGGCAAGAGACCTGTACTCAGAAAACTATAAGATACTGATGAAAGGAAACAAAGATGACACAAACAGATGGAAAGACATAGCATGTTCTTGGATTGGAAGAAGCAATAATGTCAAAATGACTATACTACCCAAGACAATCTACGGATTCAATGCAATCCCTATCAAATCACCAATGGCATTTTTCACAGAACTAGAACAAAAAAATTTTTAATTTGTATGGAAACACAAAAGACCCCAAACTGCCAAAGCAATCTTGAGAAAGAAACACGGAGCTAGTGGAATCAGACTCCCTGACTTCACACTATACTACAAAGCTACAGTCATCAAAACAGTATGATACTGGCATAAAGCCAGAAATATAGCTCAATGAAACAGGATAGAAAGCCCAGAAATAAACCCCACACCTATTGTCAATTAATCTACAACAAAGGAGGCAAGAATATACAATGGAGAAAAAATAGGCTCTTCAATAAATGGTGCTGGGAAAACTGGACAGCTACATGTAAAAGAATGAAATTAGAACATTCTCTAACACAATGTACAAAAATAAACTCAAAACAGATTAAAGACCTAAATGCAAGGCCAGATACTATAAAACCCTTAGAGGAAAACATAGGAAGAACACTCTTTGACATAAATCACAGCAAAATCTTTTTGGATCCACCTCCTAGAGTAATGAAAAAAAAACAAAAATAAACAAATGAAACCTAATTCAACTTAAAAGCTTTTGCACAGCAAAGGAAACAATAAACAAAACGAAAAGACAACCCTTAGAGTGGGAGAAAATATTTGCAAATGAAGCAACCAACAAGGGATTAATCTCCAAAATATACAAACAGCTCATGCAGCTGAATATCAAAAAAACAAACAACCCAATCAAAAAATGGGCAGATCTCAACAGATGTTTCTCCAAAGAAGACATACAGATGGCCAAAAAGCTCATGAAAAGATGCTCAATATCACTAATTATTAGAGAAATGCAAATCAAAACTACAATGAGGTACCACCTCACACCGGTCAGAATGGCCATCATCAAAAAATCTACAAACAATAAATGCTGGAGAGGGTGTGGAGAAAAGGGAACCCTCTTACACTGTTGGTAGGAATGTAAATTGGTACAGCCACTATGGAAAACAGTATGAAGATTCCTTAAAAAACTAAAAACAGAATTACCATATGATCCAGCAATCCCACTCCCGGGCATATATCTGGAGAAAACCATAATTTGAAAAGATACACGCACCCCAATATTCACTGCAGCACTATTTACAACAGCCAGGACATGGAAGCAACATAAATGTCCATCAACAGAGGAATGGATAAAGAAGATGTGGCTTCCCTGGTGGCGTGGTGGTTAAGAATCCTCCTGCCAATGCAGGAGACACTGGTTCGAGCCCTGGTCTGGGAAGATCCCACATGCCGCAGAGCAGCTAAGCCCGCATGCCACAACTACTGAAGCCTGCACACCTAGAGACCGTGCTCTGCAACAAGACAAGCCACCACAATGAGAAGCCCGTGCACCGCAATGAAGAGGAGCCCCCGCTCAGCAACAAAGACCCAATACAGCCAAAAATAAATAAATAAATAAAAGATGATGTGGTACATATATACAATGGAATATGACTCAACCATAAAAAAGAACGAAATAATGCCATTTGCAGCAACATGGATGAACCTACAGATTGTCATACTGAGTGAAGTAAGTCAGACAGAGAAAGACAAATATCATATGATATCGCTTATACATGGAATCTAAAAAACGGGTACAAATGAACTTACCTACCAAACAGAAATAGAGTTACAGATGTAGAAAATAAACTTATGGTTACCAGGGTTACGGTAATGGAGCGGGGAGGGATAAATTAGAAGATTGGGATTGACATATACACACTACTATATACAAAATAGGTAACTAATAAGGACCTACTGTATAGCACAGGGACTCAATACTCTGTAATGGCCTACTTGGGAAAAGAATCTAAAAAAGAGTGGATACACGTATATGTATAACTGATTCACTTTGCTGTACACTTGAAACTAACACGACACTGTAAATCGACTATACTCCAATAAAAATTTTTAAAAAACGAACAAACATAACAAAACAGAAACAAGCTCATAAATACAGAGAACAAACTGGTGGTCGCCAGAGGGAGGTGGGTAGGGGGGGATTAGGAAAATAGGTGAGGGAGGTTAAGAGGTACAAACTTCCAGTTAAAAAATAAATGAGTCACAGGTATAAAATGTACAGTGTGGGAAATATAGTCAATAACTACGTAATATCTTTGTATTGTGGCATATCATAACTAGACTTATTATGGTGATCATTTTATGATGTATAAAAATATCGAATCACTACGTTATACACTTGAAATTAATATTGTAAGTCAATTATACTTCAATTAAAAAAAAGATACAAATGAACTTACTTACAAAACAGAATCACAGACTTAGAAAACAAACCTATGATTACCAAAGGGGAAAGGTGGCAGGGGAAGGGATAAATTGGGAGTTTGGGATTGACATATACACACTACTATATTTAAATTAGATAACCAACAAGGACCTACTGTATAGCACAGGGAACTCTATTCAATATTCTGTAATATCCTAAATCAGAAAAGAATTTAAAAAATAAATATATGTATATGTATAACTGAATCACTTTGCTGTACACCTGAAACTAATACAACATTGTAAACCAACTGAACTCCAAAGTAAAATAAAAATGTAAAAAATAAAATTTTAAAAAAGAAGTTTTTTGTTTGTTTTTGTAAAGCAATGACTTTTTCTAAAAAATTATTTATTTATTTTTGGCTGTGTCTGGTCTTCGTTTCTGCACGAGGGCCCTCTCCAGTTGCGGCGAACTGGGGCCACTCTTCATCGCGGCGCGCAGGCCTCTCACTGTCGCGGCCTCTCTTGTTGCGGAGTCAGGCTCCAGACTCGCAGGCTCAGTAGTCGTGGCTCATGGGCCCAGCTGCTCCGCGGCATGTGGGATCCTCCCAGACCAGGGCTCAAACCCATGTCCCCTGCACTGGCAGGCAGACTCTCAACCACTGCGCCACCAGCGAAGCCCCGCAATGATGTTTTTAAAAATTTGAAAATGATTATACATAAAAGTGGTCTGTGTATGTGATATATCCTATAGTCAATGACCCACTTGAACTCTTATCTCTTTGAGGAAACGGACTCAGATCCTGTGGGGCTCAATAGGTCATCTTACAGACGTTTCTGAGGGTGCCTGGCTAACACGTGTGGATTTCCCCTCCTGGGGCAATTGTCTTTGATCCTCGGAGATACGTGTTTTTACTATGAGACACAGGTAGTCTTCTCTGAGTTCCATTAGAAAGCACAGTATCCTTACAATAGATTCCTAAGCCAGCTTACCTCAGCTTCATGTGGATTCTACGACTCATGATCAAATGAGCCTTAACTAGTGCAGCAAGGTGAGATAATAAATGATTTTAACAGCGCCAGAATTTCCCTTAGGGATGGAACTTTTTTTAACCTGAGAAAAATACCTTGAGATATAGCTTAGAACTTACGGTGAAATTCCTAAGGCAGAACTTGGCAGGAGAGAGCTGAACTGCTCCAAAAGGAACGAGCAGGAATTTGCAGGTGGAGAGCAGTGCAGTGTGTGCTTGCTGCAGCTGAGGACAAAGAGCACTCCGAGCTCCCACTGAACGTGGGGTAGAGTTAAACCAGTTTTACTTTGATTTCAAAGGTTAGGCTACTTCTGACAATCGAATTACACTACCAAGACACCCAGAACACCCAACATTTCCGAACACCCCCTAAGAGGGTGAAAACCATGAGAACTGTCAACCTATGTGTATTGCTATGTGTAGCAATAAGGGCCAGGTGTGGGTGAGTACATGATACACAACAGGACACGGCGGTGAGACCACTTACCACACTGCTCGTCCGCCCCATCCGGGCACTCCTGCTCTCCGTTGCAGAGCCAGGCCACAGGAATGCATCTCCCACCACATGCAGCTTGCCTTGTCATCTGACACTGTATTTCATCTGCAGTGAAGGACCAAGAAGCAAAGCCATCAGAGTTCCTGGATTCCTTGGGTCCAGGAGACCTTTTCATGTAAGCTGCTTTCACTGTTCTGTTTGGAAGACCTTCCTTCAACTATCATCTAGGAGAACGCTAGGGGGCTCAGTACCCTGAAAACCCATGCAGGTTTGCCATGACGATCCTTGGGGACCATTCTTTCTGAGGCTGTGGAGTTGTTGCTGGAGAGCTGTCATTCGCCTCCCCGTTGTCTTGTTAGAATGGCTCAGACTTACACTTGTGCTTAAAAAGATACAACTTCTTCCAGGCCTGATTCGGTCTTACAGACTCAAGAGTATGAAACGTTGCAAGTTTAGAGGTCTAGGCTCAAAGCACTTGACTTTAGTTTCCTTTTAGACATGGGTCGATACAGTTTCAAATGAAGTTAGGGTTTGGGGTCCTACATGCCATCTTTATAAGAATACCTCTAATAGCCTGGTTATAAATACTTAAGTTTTCCGTTATTTGCAGGATACTGATTTATATTATCAGCTTTATTCAAATCATGAACTTGTGTTTCTCAACCCTGAATGATTAATGGTCAAAAATAAGCCTGTTATGGATGTGGTGCTCAGAGAAGGCCTGGTTGTACTTAGTTTACTATTTTGCCTAACTTTCAAAGAGAAAAAGCCAATCCTTGGTTCCGAGAAAACACAAGCCACATGTCCCATTTGGCAGAAGTCTCCGTAAGACGCAGTGAAGACCCAGCAATCCTACCCCAGGGACAGTGTGTGCATACGGGATGGAAAGTCGTGTGCAAAGCTATGTGATGGGAGTTGACAATGGAAGCCCACCGCGTAGACTACACCTTCTTTGGTAAGGAACCAGACCTCAGTCTTACTTGCATCCCTCTAAGATAGTGCTTTTAGCATAGTTACTCAATGTTTGATTTTAAAAGGCTGGCTTATAAATTGCATTATAAATGAAAGACTCAGGAGGCACTAGTTATTAATGAATAGCTAACAACTTTGCCAGCTACTCACATACCATCCGGGCAATCCCACTTCACTTGACCAAATCCATTCAACTGCGAGCAGGTGAGGTCAGCAACCCCTAAGATGGGACCCCAGGCTCAGTCGTCAGGCTAATTACTAGGTTGGAGTTCTGGTTAGACCACGTACTAACATCACCTCGGGAGAGTTACTACTGCCTCCCTCTGGACCTCAGTTTTTCTTGTCTGTAAAGTGAGGCTAGTAAATAAGTGGTTCTAAGAGGAAAATGCAAGGATTAAAAGAGTACAAAGTCATTGGGCACAATACCCACCAAACAAATGCTCCCAAAGTGTTAGCTCTTCTGCTACCTCTTCTAGCAGATCCTTCCAGAAGGGTCCCAGTTAGGGCTGCAGTCAACCCTCAAAGACTCACACTGCTAGGCGAGTCCCACCTGGAACACTATTTGCCCTGGTGATTCTCAGTCTGGAGACCCAGTGTGCACATGGATTCTGAACACCATCTGTAGATGGGTCTCAAACATTACTTTTCAAATTTAGGTACATACTTGCTGTGAATAAATTAAAAATGTATTTATTAATCTATTTACATATTAAGTTCATGGTAGCTTTCTCCAAGTCTGTCAATATACAAAGTGTAATGATCACGGGCTGTTCTACAACAGACATCACAAAGATGTCTTCATACCGGAAGGCCTGGGCAAACACTGCTTAGTGAAAAAGGCAAGTAACTTTAAACCCTGTTTCTGGGGTGGAGCAAACAGACCACCCAGGGCAAGGGCTTCCTGCCGCAGAGACGCCCCACCAGGTTAGGCAAAAACCCTGAGGGTCAGAATCCCTCCTGGAGGGCAAACAGCTCAGAGACTAAGTGACATCTCCTGCAAACCAGTTAACAGTACCTTGACCAACAAAGTGTCTGCATAAGTTAAAAAATGATTTAAAATCTGCCTTCATCCATGAGGGCCAATTGGGAGCACCTGTCAGGAGAGATGGGCAATCCTGCAGGCCAGGTCGTTTGACAAACACTGGGCACCTCCTGCACCTGCCCAGGTCACCAGCCACCAGCCCTACGGGAACTCAGGGTGTCTCAGTCACCCTGGGACCCCGACTCAGCTCTCCTCTGCCTTGGGGTCCGCCTACACCTGAGTGGTATTAACAAGCGCCGCTGGAAGTTGCTTACTAATCGCACCTGGGCCCAAGCTCCGTTTCCCCCGGGCTGTTTCTGGAGGGAAGCACCTCTTCTCAAGGTTCCGGGCCTCCAAGAAGCTAAATTTGCTGTCTGGTTAAACCTGGGCTGCGGGCCCATCAGAGACCAGGGCTAGAAAGCCAATTCCACTCCCTTGGAGTTGGGGAAAGGAAGAACCTAGAAGGGAGCGTGCGCCCTGCACTCAGGTGCGGAACGAGCTTCCTTTCTCACCGGCCTGAGGGCCAGAGAGGAAAAGACATCCAATCCACCCGCTGAGCCCACCCACCAGGCAGGCTTGTTAAGGAGTAAAGGGCTGAGAAGCAGGGGGCCCCTCAAGACAGTGTACCCTCGACCTCCCAGACAAAAGGTCACCGCAGGACGGGGGACAAGCCGCGCACACCCAGCGAGGGCACCCCAAGCTCTCCTCCGCCCCCGCCCGGCAGCCGGGCAGCCCCGCGCCCCGCAGCCTGCAGAGCGGGATACGGTCCCTCCCGGGGCGCCCCACCCGCGGGCCCCACTCACCGGTCGCTGAGCCCCCGAGGCCGCCCACCGCGGCCAGCACGGGCGGCAGGAGCCGAAGGAGCGACCAGAGTCCCATGGCCGCGAGGAGACAGCGCGGGGACCCGGGCGCGAGGCGCGCTGCGCGAAGACGCCACGGACAGTCGGTGCGCACGGGCCGCCCGGGCGGCTTTAACTCGCGCTCGCGCCGCGAACTGGGGAAGCCGGCGCCGGTGGGCGGGGTGGGCAGGGCGCACTGGGAGTTGGCGCCGCCCAATCACGGGGAAGAGCCGCGGGGAGCGAGAGGGGCTGCAGACCCGGCCGTGGTGCCTAGCATCTCTCTCCCTCCGGGTTCTCACTGGGTACTAGCGCCTGGGACCCCGCGCTCCTTCTGCAGTGGGACAGCAGACGCTCAGCCGATTCAGGGCCCCTGTCACACTCATGGTCAAGTTAGGGTTGGTCAGCCATACTTAAGGCTTCTTAAATTTTAATTGAAGTAGAGTTGATTTACAGTGTTGTGCCAGTCTCTGCTGTACAGCACAGGGACTCAGTTATACACAGAGACATTCTTTTTTAATATTCTTTTCCATTATGGTTTATCCCAGGGGATTGGATATAGTTTCCCATGCTATACAGTAGGACCCTGTTGTTTATCTGTTCTAAATGTAATAGTTTGCATCTACCAACACCGAACCCCCAGTCCATCCCTTTCCCTGCCCGCCCCCTTTGGCAACCACAAGTCTGTTCTCTATGTGAGTCTGTTTCGGTTTTGTAGATAGGTTCATTTGCGCCATATTTTAAGTGATATCATATGGTACAGTACTGTATGGTATCTTATGGTATTTGTCTATTTCTGACTTACTTCACTTAGTGTGATAATTTCTGGTTCCACCCCTGTTGCTGCAGATGTTACCAAACTTGGGTCTGCTTGCCCATGGGCAGTAAAGCCAAGTGGTGAAGGAAAGCAGTTTGTTGCAGGGCGAAGCAAGGAGTCCAGGGCAGCTAGTGCTTAAAAGACTCAAACTCCCTGAAGGCTTTCAGGGAATGGGTTTTAAAGACAGGATGAGGGGCTTCCCTGGTGGCGCAGTGGTTGAGAGTCTGCCTGCCGATGCAGGGGACACGGGTTCGTGCCCCGGTCCGGGAAGATCCCACATGCCGTGGAGCGGCTGGGCCCGTGAGCCATGGCCGCTGAGCCTGCGCGTCCGGAGCCTGTGCTGCGCGACGGGAGAGGCCACAACAGTGAGAGGCCCGCGTACTGCAAACAAATAATAAAAATAAAAATAAAGACAGGATGAGGGAGGGGCGTTGTGGGGTGTGTGATCATCTCCTGGACATTCTTCTGATTGGTTGGTGGTGAGGTAATCAGGATCAACATCATCAACCTGGTTCCAACTGGTCTGGGGTTTAAGTGCTTGTGGACAGCATACAGTTAACTTCTCCCACCTGGCGGGGGTTTCAGTAGCTGCAAAACAACTTCAATGGTGTGGCTCAGAATAGGATCTATAGCCCTTGAGGAGGAACTTGACTTTGTTTAATGGCTAAACAGTTATTATTTTGTCTTGCTTGACTGTTTTCCTTTCTGCATTTTTTTCATTTCTCTGATTAGGTTTATTCTTTGACTAAAGTTTTTCTACAGACAAAAGGCAGGCAGAGGACATGGGGTGGGGGGCTGTTCTGGGAAGGCCCCAAAGGGTCCTGCTCGGTTACACAAACAGCATTATTTTCTTTTTTATGGCTGAGTAGTATTCCATTGTGTGTATGTACCTCATCTTCTTTATCCATTCATCTGTCAATAGACATTTAGGTTGTTTCCATGTCTTGGCTATTGTGAATAGTGCTGCTATGAACATTGAGGTGAATGTGTCTTTTTGAATTATAGTTTTGCCCAGATATATGCCCAGGAGTGGGATTGCTAGGTCATATGGAACTCTATTTTTGCCTTTTTGAGGGACCTTCATACTGTTTTCTATAATGGCTGCACCAACTTACATTCCCACTGACACTGTAGGAGGGTGCCCTTTTCTCCATACCCTCTCCAGCATTTGTTATTTGTGGACTTTTTAATAATGGCCATTCTGACCGTTGTGAGGTGCTACCTCATTGTAGTTTTGATTTGTATTTCTCTAATAATTAACAATGTTGAGCATCTTTTCATGTGCCTGTTGGCCATCTGCATTTCTTTTTTGGAGAAATGTCTATTTAGTTCTTCTGCCCATTTTTCAATTAGGCTGTTTGGGTTTTTTGTTGTTGTTGTTGAGTTGTATGAGCTGTTTGTATATTTTGGAAATTAAGCCCTTGTCAGTCGCATCATTTGCAAATATTTTCTCCCATTCCGTAGGCTGTCTTTTTGTTTTACTTATGGTTTCCTTTGCTGTGCAAAAGCTTGTAAGTTTGATTAGGTCCCATTTGTTTATTTTTGCTTTTATATCTACTGCCTTGGAAGACTGACCTAAGAGAACAACAGTACGATTTATGTCAGAGAATGTTTTGCCTATGTTCTCTCATAGGAGTTTTATGGTGTCATGTTATGGTGTCTTATGTTTAAGTCTTTAAGCCATTTTGAGTTTATTGTTGTGTGTAGTGTGAAAGAGTGTTCTAACTTCATTGATTTACGTGTGGCTGTCCAACTTTCCCAACACCCCTTGCTGAAGAGACTTTTTCCCATTGTATATTCTTGCCTCCTTTGTCAAAGATTAATTGACCGTAGGTGTGTGGGTTTATTTCTGGGCTGTCTGTTCTGTTCCATTGATCCATATATGTGTTTTTGTGCCAATACCATGCCATTTTGATTACTGTACCCTTGTAGTATTGTCTGAAGTCTGGGAGCATTATGCCACCTGCTTTGTTCTTTTCCCTCAGGGTTGCTTTGGCAATTCTGGGTCCTTGTTGGTTCCATATAGATTTTAGGATTATTTGTTCTAGTTCTGTGAAAAATGTCATGGGTAATTTGATAGGGATCACATTAAATCTGTAGATTGCTTTGGGTAGTATGGCCATTTTAACAATATTAATTCTTCCAGTACAAGACAAGAACATGGGATAGCTTTCCATTTCTTTGTTGTTTTGTTTTGTTTTGTTTGTTGTTGTTTTTTTTGGCCATGCTGGGTGGCATGTGGGATCTTACTTCCCCGACCAGGGATCAAACCCGTGCCCCCTGCAGTGGAAGTGCAGAGTCTTAACCACTGGACTGCCAGGGAGGTCCCTCCATTTCTTTGAATCATCTTCGGTTTCCTTTATTAATGTCTCATAGTTCTCAGCATATGTCTTTCACCTCCTAGGTTTGTTCCTAAGTATTTTTTTAATGTTATTTTGAAATGGATTTTTTTTCTTTTTTTACTTTGCCTTTCTGATATTTCATTGTTGGTGTAAAGAAATGCAACCTATTTCTGTATGTTAATCTTGTATCTTGCTACTTTGCTGAATTCGTTTATCAGTTCTAGTCGTTTTTTGTGTGGAGTGTTTAGGGTTTCTATATATAGTATCATGTCATCTGCATATAATGACAGTTTTACCACTTCCCTTCAGATTTGGATGCCTCTTATTATGTTTTAAGTTTTAGAATGTATACAACGTTCATGCCTGTGCAGCCATCTCACTTCCTCACCTCCACCCCCAGCAAACACATAGGCACTAAGCAAGTACTAAGTTGGTCTCAGTCCACCTCAGGCCTCCTGCACAAAGGCTGCACTAATTATGGGCATGTTTCTGTGGCCGAATCTCAAAAGCAGCAGGCAACAATTTAATTAGCCCCAAGTCAATAAAGCTCCATGAACCCCATGAAGTAAACCAAGCCTCACTAGTAATTACCAGCAAAAGACTTTTCATGTAGAACTATTATGCGTAACATTTGACAGTACCCAACGTAGGATATTTGTAATTTTCTGACAATGACTAACAATGCAGAATGGCATTAAAATGCATCAGAATTAATTCTGCTACAATCCTTGATTTAGAAGGAACTCCCGCAAAAGGCTATAACACACAGGAAAACCCCAATTGATATACGGTCAAAGGATAGACAATTCACAAAATAATTTCACAGATGCTTTATAGACTTTTTCTCAAATAAAGTGACTGCATGAATATTTTATGTAGAAAAAGGTTAATGTTGGTGGGATGGGTCACGGTGCATTACTCATATCTGTATTATATATAACTACCCATCATATAATTCCCTCACTTGAATAATTCCTTATGTTAAGCAGCCCTTGGAATCTGCCGCCAAATCTCATTTATGATGCTAATCACTGTTTTGGGTTAAGAGGTGATTTTTGGCTTCGATTTGAGAATTTGTGAGAGTTTCAGTCAAAGAGATCTAATGAGATAAGCCAGATAAGCATGTGGAACAGGCACCCAGGCACCTCCCCAAGGTACACAAACTACCCCACCACCACCGCCCGTGACACAGGACAATGCAAATCCAGCAGTATACCCAGTTCTTCAGGGCCAGCCCCTTGTCTACCTATAAAAAGTAGAATGTAGGAATTTTCTCTACAAAGTCATAAAAATAACTTCAAATTTTCAAGGGTGGTAGGCTAGTGGAGCGTTATTTTTCCTGCATTCTCATAGGCTCGGTTATTCTCACTGTCTGATCTTTTTAGAGTTTTCACAGCCTAGTCCTGCAGACCTTGCTAGTCAGTATGGATTAGGTTTGGCTGTGAGTGATGGAAAACTCAAAATAACATTTTCTTAAACAAGACACAAGACTCTAAGTAGGTGGTAAAGGACTGTGTGGTTGTCCGCAATGGCTGCGTTGCTCTGCAGGACCTGACAGACTCAGGGCTCTGGAGACGAAGAAAGGGGTCCTGGATGCTTGGGAGGGTGTGCTCTAGAGCATGGACGGATTCAGTGAGAATCACATGTAAAGTGTTTATTCCTGGGCTTGACTTCTACCAATAATTAATCAATATTAACTTGGTGAGAGGGCAGTGGGGGGAAGCTTCTGTAGCTCTAGAGAAACAGAAAGAACCAGTGCATTCAACTCAACTCAGTGGCATTTGGTATAAAAATCCATTGTACTCGTTCCCCAGGAGTACCCCACTCCATAAGAATAAGGCTGGCCGAGGGCAGGTGCTCGGGGCGGGGCAGCAGGAGGAGCTGTGACACCTGGAAAGACCTCTGGAAAACCCTTTAGCATGCTGAGGGTCAAAATAAGTCATAGGGGCTTCCCTGGTGGCGCAGTGGTTGAGAGTCCGCCTGCCGATGCAGGGGACACGGGTTCGTGCCCTGGTCCAGGAAGATCCCACATGCCGCGGAGCGGCGGGGCCCGTGAGCCACAACTACTGAGCCTGCGCGTCCGGAGCCCATGCTCCGCAACGGGAGAGGCCACGGCAGTGTACCGCAAAAAAAAAAAAAGTCATAAACGGATAGCTGTCCAGCCCTGAAAGAGGACATCTCAGTGGAAGATGCCTGGGTCTCCTTCAGAATCTTCCAGACCGAATGCATCAGAAACCAGAGGTCCACTCGGGCCCTTGAAGCTTCACCCCACGGCCTCCTGTCCTCAGTTTCCATCCCGACCATGCTCCACAGATCCCTGCTGCCCCCAGCCTGCCACAAACAGCCGACCTTGAACACTCGATCCCCATAAGGGCTCCGGTAGCTAATCCACTGTGACCATGGGAACCTCCTGCCACCTTAGAAATGCAAGCTCCAGACTTCTCCAGAGCCTTCCACCAGGCAACTCTAGGGAGGCCCTGCAGGAGAAAGCCTGGGAGTCGGGGGTGGGGGGGTTCATTCTGAACCACTTGAGTGCTTCTCAGTGCAGTCAGCCTGACCTCAAATCACTGCCTCCTTGGGCCCTGCCTGATACTCCCGTTCAGCTGTTCTCTCTTGTTTTGCTAACCCGTTTGGCGCCTTACCTTAGCTCCCACTTGTTACTTGGCCCCCAGGCTTGCTGACCCGGCTTAGAATGTTGGTTTGGGCTCTGACTTGCATTTCTTCAGGGACTTGACTTTCAGTGTTTACCTGTCTGTGATTGCATCAGAACTTCCAGCGACAGGAAACCCTCATTCCTCTGCCCCATCCCAGCCCCTGCACCACGTGGGGCCCTTTGCCAGCCCCACCTGACCCAGGAAGGCGATTACCGAAGAGGATTCTGGTGGAGAATCTACCTTCTCTCCTTGTACCCTGTGCACACCACTGGTCCTGCAGGGCTCTGGAGAGGGAGGGGAAAGGGATCTGATTGAATTGATTCCACCTGCTGTGTGAATTATTAATACCCATTTAACCCTCAAACATATCTTAGATGTATTTCTGATTTTTAGAAGTAAATAAATGTAATGAAACAAAGTGAAGTACTCAATATTTGGGGTACAAAGAGCCTCAGGCTGGTGTCAGCCCCTTCCTCCTGGAGGTGGAATCGCCCTGAGGCTGCCCTCAGCTGCATCTTATTTTTATCTCTTTCCCTATTCCAAGTCTGAAATCACAGATCCCATAAATACTTCCATTTTTCATATGACTGCTATGGCTGTCACAGTGGGTACACAGATACGGGAGAGTATACATACTTCGTTTTTTGTGCGTGATTTGGGTGTTTTGGTGGCAAATCATATATTTGTTTTATATTTGATTCTTTCCTTTTTCCTTTGGGTGCTGGCATATGGAACTGTCTGCTTCCAATTCCACCTTGAACAGTGGCTCCAATGATTACCTTTGGGTTTTCTGTCCCCACTCGATGGAAGAGCTCCACAGACTGAAAGACAAGAAGGAGATATATTTGACTTACCTTTATAAAAGCAATAAATTAGGTTTTAAAAAGTAAGATAACTGGGACTTCCCTGGTGGCGCAGTGGTTAAGAATCTGCCTGCCAATGCAGGGGACACAGGTTCGAGCCCTGGTCCGGGAAGATCCCACATGCTGCAGAGCAACTAAGCCCATGTGCCACAACTACTGAGCCTGCGCTCTAGAGCCCGCGAGCCACAACTACTGAGCCCACCTGCCACAGCTATTGAAGCCCACGTGCCTAAGGCCTGTGCTCCACAACAAGAGAAGCCACCACAATGAGAAGCCCGCACACTGCAATGAAGAGTAGCCCCCGCTCGCCGCAACTAGAGAAAAAGCCCGCGTGCAGCAACGAAGACCCAACGCAGCCATAAATAAATAAATAAATAAATTGGGGGAAAAAAAAGATAACTGGTGTCTTGAATTTTAGTAGATATCAAGTAAGGTTCTATTCCTTCCTTATACCTTGTTACAAAGGAGTGTTATGAACTGCAGGTGAACAAAATCTGCTGCTGGCTGGGCTAACATTAGGGCAGATATTTCTAACGTAGTCTAACAGATGAGGTTAGTGCAACACTGTGATATGATAATAAACATATATTTTGGTCTTTGTCCTGGGCTCCTGGCCAGAGCTCCCCAAATCTTTGTAATGTCCTAAGTGATAAATGTGCTAGGAGCATCTCTTTTTTTTAAATTAATTAGGCTGCGTCAGGTCTCAGTTGCTGGCACATGGGAATCTGTTGCGGTGCACGGGCTTCTCTCTAGTTGTGATGTACGGGCTCCAGAGCATGCGGGCTCAGTAGTTACAGTGCTCTGGCTCAGTTGCCCTGCGGCATGTGGGATCTTAGTTCCCCGACCGGGGATCGAACCTGCGTCCCCTGCATTGGAAGGCAGATTCTTAACCACTGGACCACCAGGGAAGTCCCTAGGAGCATCTTTTATCCTCATATTTGGCCTCTGACCCCAGTTCCTGACCCAGAGCTCCTAAATCCCTTGGAATTTCCTGGGTGATAGGAGTGTCTTTTGTCCTAATAAGGTGACTCTTAGTGGCTTCCTTCAGAGGCTGGGGCTGGTCACCAGGAAGACCAAGCGATGGTTAGAAGCTTCGAATTTTCATCTGCACTCCTCATCCACCAGGGAAGGGAGAGGGGCTGGAAACTGAGTTAATAACCAATCACGTTTTCATGATGAAGCCTCTATAAAAATCCCTAAACTACAGTGTAAAAGAGCTTCTACACATCCACGTGCTAGGAGGGTGATGCACGCTAAACCCACAGGGACAGGAGCTCCTGAGCTTGGGGCCCTTCTGATCTCGCCCTGTGTATCTCTTCATCTGGCTGTTCATTTGTATCCTTTATCATATCCTTTATTAGATAATAAACTAGTAAACGTGAGTGTTTCCCTGAGTTCTGTGAGATGTTATAACAAATTATTGAACCTGAGGAGGGGGTCTTGGAACCCCCAATTTGTAGCCAAGTTGGACAGAAGTGTGACTGACCTAGGGACCCACTACTTAGGACTGGCATCTGAAGTGGGGTCTGTCTTGGGAGACGGATCCCTTAACCTGTGGCTCTGATGCTGACTCCAGGTAGACGGTGCCACACCTGAGATTGAATTGTAGGTCACCTACCTGGCGTCAGAGAGTTGGTCGATGTGGGAAAAAACCCTACACGTCTGGTGTCAAAAGTGTTGTGAGTAGAGAGTAGAGGAATAGAGTTTTTTCTCTCATTTAGTGAATTAAAGTCATCAGAGACTTTACCAGGTAATGTCTGGTTATATATACAAACCACATGTGGATCCCTGAGTCAGAGATGCATATGAAATTTTGTGTAGTTTTGGAAACGCTAAGGATATGGAAATATTTGTAATTAACCATTACCTGCACTTCCCATCAAAACTTTACTGAGAAAGCCTGCCCAACCTCTAAACCCCAGAACAGGAGTCTTTGAAATGATCTGCACAGAGAGTTGTCTCGATAACTGTCAAGTCCAGGTCATTAGTTGTAATAATTCTAGATGGTTTTATAAAGCTGATTAATAAAAGGTTTAAATAATCATATATAACTTCCTACAATATATAAGATCTGTATAACTGTTATAACATAAATGGATGTGATGATACTGTGGAAGCCAGCAAAGGAAAAGACCTGCTTTGGGGTTTCATTTGGTATCCAAATGCAAGGTCACTGGAACATGACTAAACTCGGAAAATTTCCATGGGCCAATAGACAATTTTCCAGTAACAGCTCAGGACTAGTGATACTGAGTTGTATATGAGGCCAGAGGTTTATATCAATATCAAGTTGGTATTAATATCAATTTGCAAGTTCGTTTCAGTTTGATGAGCTTCAGCTGTGAGAATAAGCACATGGTGGTGTAGGATGTTTATCTTCCTTCCTAGAGTGATATTACTTGTGTCATCTGAAAAAAAAGGATAATTTCTGGAACATTTATCTATTTACCATGGCAAAGCCAGGAAATGTGTCTATTGACATTCAAAATACGAAATATACTTGTAGTTCAAAAAAAATAGAAAAAATGGTTTCCAAAATTGGATACCTTTCAAACATTTGTAGATTTTTGTTTAATTTGAGCCACTGACAATAGTTAGTCAAACAACATTGCACTTTTTATTTTCTGTTTGAGAAGCATAGACAGAAAGGAGCCAAAAGACTGAGAAATTGAAAACTACTATAAAACTGCCCTCATTTTTCCTGATTAAAGAGTAGGCTAGGGGCTTCCCTGGTGGTGCAGTGGTTGAGAGTCCGCCTGCCGATGCAGGGGACACGGGTTTGTGCCCCGGTCCGGGAAGATCCCACATGCCACGGAGCGGCTGGGCCCGTGAGCCATGGCTGCTGAGCCTGCGCGTCCAGAGCCTGTGCTCTGCAATGGGAGAGGTCACAGCAGTGAGAGGCCCGCTTACCACAAAAAAAAAACCTGCCCTCATTTTTCCTAATTAAAGAGTAGGCTAGGCACTTCCCTGGTAGCGCAATGGTTAAGAATCTGCCTGCCAATGCAGGGGACACGGGTTCAAGCCCTGGTCCGGGAAGATCCTACATGCTGCGGAGCAACTAAGCCCATGTGCCATAACTACTGAGCCTGTGTGACACAACTACTGAAGCCCGCATGCCTAGAGCCTGTGCTCCGCAACAAGAGAAGCCACCGCAATGAGAAGCCCGTGCACCACAACGAAGAGTAGCCCCAGCTCGCCGCAACAAGAGAAAGCCCACGTGCAGCAACGAAGACCCAATGCAGCCATAAATAAATAAATAAATAAATAAATTTCTAAAGAAAGAAAAAAAAAGAGTGGGCTAGTCTAATTCAGAAAAGAGCCTGAATCAGTGAGGACTTCCTAAAAATGTAATTTATGGCAGCCCTTGACAAGGATAGGAGAATCAAAGTTAAAGCCTTAGAAAATTTTAAAAATTGTTTTAATAAAATAAAGACTAATCATTTGTAACTCCTTGGTTTCTTCTTCTTCTGTTTTAATGCATTTGCTTTAGCACTTAATGGACTAAACACACACACCCCTTCTTTGATTATTGCTGGCAATGTGGCCTCTCTGGAATGACACAAAATTCCAGATTAATAGAGTCCAAATTAATAAACTATCTTGGCTTTGCCTTTATAATGTCAGTTAGAGATAGATCAGTTGCTGGCTTTTGGGGGGGTATTTTTTTAACATTCCCAGAAAAAGAAGTTACAGCTGTATGACAACATGATTGTACATTCCTACTAATGGCCGCCAGAGGTCTACTCACCACTGCAAATCCTCCAGGCCTTGCTCCTGAAATGTGAACCACAGACAAGCAGGGTGGGCATCCCTGCTGGTGAGAAATACAGAATCTCCAGCCCTCCCCCAGACCTACTGAATCAGAACCTACACCGTAGGTGATTCGTACGTAAAGTTGGAGAAGCACTATCCTAGGTTACGGGAAGAAAACATTTTATATTCAAGATATGATCAGAATTAAGAGATCTGAAAGCTCGGAGGATCTCGCCATCCAGTTCCATGTTCAATCTCCTATCTTCTGATTTGTTGGTTTTTCATAAAAGCATTACAGCTCAAAAACTTTTTTTTCTCAAAAACAGTCGACCTAAAGTGTTCCTTTCATGACACATTCTAATCCCATAAATTATCATAGTCGTGAATATGTTTTATCTAATCTCTGATTTATAGATTTGGGGAGTTGAAAGAGCCCTTAAATATGATCTAACACTAGTCTAAATTTTCTCATTTTACAGAAAGAAACCCTTGGGCAGGGGATTTTCAGAATGTGATCCAAGTGAGATTCCCTTTCCCTCTGCTCCCAAATCCAAGAGACTTGCCTCTTAAGAGCCAGGACCTACAGTGGGAGTATATGAGGGCTTGGGCTCTCTGTATGGATCACTCCCCACGCCCGCTTCTTCTTTGCAAAAGCAGTGGTGCTGAGCTGGGTGAGCTTGGAGAATGGAACAGAGCTTGTCAATCAAGATGTGCAGAACCCTAGCATGTATTCTTTCCTACTTGACTGTGCCAGGATTCCCTAAAGGGACATAAACGTTTGGACAAGCCCTCCCTGCCATGGGTGCCGGGAGAGCCCAAGATGATGAGAGATCAAGGATGCTTCCTCTCGATGTCTTAGAGGGGGATTGTCAGTTTCTATACCAGGACCACAGGGAGGGGATCTAGAAGAATCTTGGATCTAAAGGTGTCTAGAAGCCAAAGAGAACACATAGAAACAACATTCAGATCTTACACCCAATGGAACAGACCTACTGGAGCAGACAAATGGATTCCTAAAAACTAAAATTAAAAAGAGCACAGGGGCTTCCCTGGTGGCACAGTGGTTGAGAGTCCGCCTGCCGATGCAGGGGACACGGGTTCGTGCCCCGGTCCGGGAGGATCCCACATGCCGCGGAGCGGCTGGGCCCGTGAGCCATGGCCGCTGAGTCTGCGTGTCCGGAGCCTGTGCTCCGCAACGGGAGAGGCCACAGCAGTGAGAGGCCCGCGTACCGCAAAAAAAAAAAAAAAAAGAGCACATAAGAACAAAACTATAGGACAACAAATAAAATTTAGAAAGACTTCCTAGAGCTCAAAAAACCTTACCAATTCAGCATATGAATCAAGCGGGTAGATGGTAGCTGACGAGGATTGTATTCGTGGCCTAGAAGGTCAAGGACCATCAACATCACAAATCCCAGAGCAAAACATGCCAAGAGATGGAAATCATGTGGGAAAAGGAGAAAGATTTGGAAAATGGATGCAGGATTCCTATCATTTGAATAATATACATGCTAAAAGAAGAAGAAACAGAAGAAGTAGAAGAAATAGTTTTAAATAACAGGAGAAAATTTTCCTAAGCCAAAGAAAGACCTGAGTTTTCAGAGTAAGAAGGCTCAGAATTCTTGGCTGGATTGAGGAGACAAGCGCACACTTAGGCATAACCTGGTAAAAGAAGTTCCAGGATTTCCCTTTTTTCACTGCTATTGGACTTCTTACCTGCAACACCAGAAGCTAGAGGCCTGTGGATTCGTACATTTAGGCTAGTGAAAGAAACTCCCAAGAATCCTATATCAGGCATTTCAGTTGTTTTACCTGTTAGGGTGAAAGAAAGATATTGAGGACATGCACTAATTCAGAGAATAAATCACTGAGTTTCCCATCTTAGGTAAGTAATTGAGAAAAGGACCTTTCCAAAGACCAAATGTTATATACATCTAGCAATCATCTATCTATATACACATCTATGCTTACATAAATATACATCTAGCATTTTTAGGTAAGTTATACTTAAAAAGGTGTATCTGAATATCCCGTCTGCCATATTACCAGAAATGGAACTGTTCTGTGTGTGTGTGTGTGTGTGTGTGCGAGCGTGTGTATGTGTCGGCTTTTTTGCTCCAGGAAATCTAACCCTTCACGGGGCCTTACCTTACTGCATGAATGACTTCAGTGTCTCAGCTGTGTTGCCTCAGCCTCAGAGACTCTCTTCTACCTTATCCGGCTACCCTGAAAGCATTCTAAGACAGATTTTTGCTTTGACTGGACTTCTGTCATATCTGGTAGCAAGAATTCAAAGGTTGTTTTCCAGTAGAAATGTAAGATAAGAATCACATGCTTCAGTGGATTTCTGGGCTACTGGATAATTTCATAATTATGCCAACTAATAAATGCCTGCCAAATACAGAAATAAAGGCATGAAAAGAAGAGGTAGGTACATGTCAGTAAATGAAAAAAAAAAAGAAAGAAATCCCTAGGTCTTGTGGGACACTGGGATGCTGATCATTGATGACTGATCGTGATTGGTATTAGATAACTTTAAAATTACACTCAGCTAAGGTCATTTGATGTAAACTTGAAATAGTGGAAAGCAGCTCCTGTCTGGATTAAGAAACGTCTTTCAACCCCTACAGACTGACAGTAGCAATTCCAGCATAATATCTATAGTTTGTTCGATAAAGTAATTGTTTGAGTTACACTGAAGGCTTCACTCTTAATTCCTTATTTCATTTCCTTACTGTTTGTTCTCAGTGCTCTCACGTTCACAGTCACTTTCTGTCTGAAGCCACCTCAGAGTCTTCTTTTTATCCGAATTGTGCCATCTACTTAAAAGAATGATAATTCTATGTGTACAGCTCTGTCTTAATTTCGAGGCAACATTTATTACATTTTCTCCACTTTCTTGAATCCCGTGCTGTAATGTGCTTGTCCTCAGATGACTTTTTTCCCCCGAAGACACTGAACTTTCAGTATCATTCTGCTGATTCATTTGTGTTGCGTCATTCATCGCATGCCTTCTATGATTAATACTCAAATCTAGGAAATTAAGGAAAGAATTTCCAGGAATTAAATTGCCTCAAATCAAATGAAGACATTATCATGGGTAGGTTTTGGTTTCCTAGCGGACGTATTGGATGCGTGGCAGGGTCATTCACTGAAGCATTTAAAATGGGTTTTTCCTAATCGACAGATGAGTGGATAAAGATGTGGCACATGTATACAATGGAATATTACTCAGCCATAAAAAGAAAAGAAAGTGAGTTATTTGGAGTGAGGTGGATAGACCTAGAGCCTGTCATGCAGAGTGAAGTAAGTCAGAAAGAGAAAAACAAATACCATATGCTAACACATATATATGGAATCTTAAAAAAAAAAAGGGGGGTCTGAAGAACCTAGGGGGCAGGACAGGAATAAAGACACAGACGTAGAGAATGGACTTGAGGACACGGGGAGGGGGAAAGGTAAGCTGGGACGAAGTAAGAGAGTGGCATGGACATATATACACTACCAGATGTAAAATAGATAGCTAGTGGGAAGCAGCCACATAGCACAGGGAGATCAGCTCAGTGACTTGTGACCACCTAGAGGGCTGGGATAGGGCGGGTGGGAGGGAAACACAAGTGGGAGGGGATATGGGGATATATGTATAGGTATAGCTGATTCACTTTGTTATACAGCAGAAACTAACACAAATTGTAAAGCAATTATACTCCAATAAAAATGTTAAAAAAAAAATACAATGGGTTTCTTGGTTTCCTGCTGGTGTTCCTAGCTGCTGGGTGCTGACCTTGCCTCAGGCACTTTGGACAGAGCAGAAAGCAGAAGCTGATGGAGGACAAGGCTGCTACCTTCCCTTCACATGGGTTGGCGATCACTGAAGGCAATGTGTTCTGTCTCCCAGGGAGGGAAGAAAGAGACACTTTCTGTTGTTCTTATTGTTTTCTCCTCCGTCCCTCCCTCCCCCCCTTCCTTCCTTCCTTCCTTCCTTCCCTGTCTTTCTGTAGTGAGATCATTCCAAGTGTCCTGGAGACCCACACCCCAGCACCTCTGGAGGAATCCACGTGATGTAACTAGACACACCAGGCTTCATGACAAATGAGGAAGGTGGTCTTCTTGGGCTGAGAGCGGGGAGCAGCTCACCTCTAGGGACCACGGGCTCGGAGAATTATGTCACGAGGCAGCCGGGATGCACTGAAAGCACATGTGATCCTTCTCCCTTCTGAGTACCATTCTCAGTACTATTTGTGTTTCAGAGAGGGGAGGGGGACATTTGTAATGATAGAAATGGAACTTTCTGCTGGTCCCCTCCGAATGGAAATCCCAAATCAGAATTAAGCTAAAGTAAGAAAACAGTTACATTTCTTGGATACATACATGGATTAAGGTTTGCAAACGCACGTCCTCCACAAATATCTATTACAGGAGAGCATCACTGTACTGGCCCCACTGCCGTGACAGAGTTTTGATTCTTGAGACTAAGATACCTGCAGACCATGTTGATTCTACCCACCTTTGAGAAAATATATGTGGAAATCTGTGCAAAGAAGAAAGTGCTGGAAGCGATTATAATTACTAAATAAAATAGGTGTCAGGTATTGCTTGAAGGACTTGGAGTGAGAATCCCTGTGAAGCAGTATTGAAAATTTGAGGAAAAAAAAAATTGAAAAGTTCCTTTAGAGATTTATAAAACTGAATTTTAATACAAAATATCACCAAAAAAATCTTTAAAATAATTTCAGGGTTGCCTATAACAATGCACTCTGAATCTCAAGTCTGGCAATCTCGCTGCACTTCATTTTCTTCATTTGTTTGAGTTTGGTTGAAACTATGAAATTGCCATTTTGTGGGACAAAAAATTGTCGACTGTCAGTGATTTCATGTAGTTTATTTACCCAAATCAGTGAGGGGGCTTCTGGTTTCTGGTCAGACGTGTGAAGAGTGTGAAAGTCCTCATTCCTGTCTTCACAACAAGAAAAAGGTTGAACAAAGTGAAGGCTGACAACTCGTCTTAGATCCATCAGAGAACTGAGGTCACAGGCCAGCTATCGCCCCTAAACCTGGAAAGACAGACAGGTGGAGACAGTGGGTCACATCTTCCTGGGAACCGAAGCCCAGGAGCAGAACGCTGCAGTCAATATGGATAAGAACACTTGAAGGGGTAATTGACAAGTTGCTGGAGGCTCAGTGTGGGTGACTTGAGGGTTAGAAACTCCTGGCATCCCCGCCTCAGGGAGACCCCCCCAACTTTCAGGAGTTTTACCTCCAGGAGCTCTGCCAGGTTCTTCTGTGAAGATTGGAGAAAAATCCAGCCCATTCTAGTCCTCAATGTGGGGAATGGGAAATGCCCGAGACAGGCTCAGTAAAAGACTGAGACCTAATCGTAGGACTGTAAATGCCTCCCCTCCCCACACCTCACCACCACGTGACAGAGCTCCTGGGCCATAACAGGGGAATATGGATTAAGAGCTGCAAGCCTCAAGACCCTATTTTTTTTTTTTTGCCATATGTGGGCCTCTCACTATTGTGGCCTCTCCCGTTGCGGAGCACAGGCTCCGGACGCGCAGGCTCAGCGGCCATGGCTCACGGGCCCAGCTGCTCCGCGGCATGTGGGATCTTCCCGGACCGGGGCACGAACCCATGTCCCCTGCATCGGCAGGCGGACCCCCAACCACTGCGCCACCAGGGAAGCCCTCAAGACCCTATTTAAGGAGTCTTTGGGGAAACGCAAAGACAATAGGGGAGACAAAAACAATGGCACTGGAGGACATTTTAGCCTTGGACACCACAGCTATAGGAAACAGTAAACAGACTAACTCCTAGCCAGATAAATGTAAAACCTCATGCATAGCCTCTCTACCTCAGCTCCTTCTAAGGGTAAAAGAGAGGCATGGATAGTCAGGAAGCACCCAGGGAATCTCTTAGAGGTGAGGGTGGGGATACACTGAATCATTTCCACAGCGTTTATATACAAGTTACCCCCAGGCTATAGCAGTTATCCTGTGCAACATTGCCAAAGATTCACAAAGAAACATGACCCTTCTTGAAAGATTTACAGATTACCAGTGCTGAAAGGATTCATCTAGGGCTGGTCCAACCCTTATTTCGCAGATAAGAACACTGAGTTCCAAAAACGATGAGCATTGCCCTGTACAATATAAATAATGGGAGAGTCACAGCTGGAAGCCGGTTTTCCTCACTGAAGAAAACAAGCAAATATATTGAACAGGAAGGACTCTTGGGATGTTATGTTAGAGCTGAGTTTATTTTTTGTCTCCCACTGTTCTGGTATATTTGCTCTGTAGTGGAAGTTCTTCCCTTACCTCTGAAGGAAAAATACATCTACTGGTAAGCAGCAGGTTCTTGATGTGGTAATTTACAGTGTTCAGACCTACATAAGGAGCAAAACTGCAATCAGACCTAGAGGAGACATCTCACACTGTCCTTCCTTCCGCTCATATACCCAAGCTGGGCCTGCTGAGGACAAACCCCTTCAAATAGGAAAGGAGGGAGGGGTCATTCCCTCTCTTTTCTCCTCCTCCAGCAACAGTGTCTGTCCCTGTGATGTTGTGGTTTATAATAAAAAATATATATTTGGTCTTCATCCCGGGTTCCGACACAGAGCTCCTAAAACCCTTGAAATCATCTCCTAAATGATGAGAGTGACAAATGTGTCTTTTATTTATTTATTTAATCTTATCTTTGGCTGCATTGGGTCTTCGTTGCTGCGCACGGGCTTTCTCTGATTGCAGTGAGAGGGGGCTACTCTTCGTTGCGGTGCACAGGCTTCTCATTGCGGTGGCTTCTCTTTGTGGTGGAGCACAGGCTCTAGGTGCGCAGGCTTCTGTAGTTGTGGCATGTGGGCTCAGTAGTTGTGGCTTACGGGCTTAGTTGCTCTGCGGCATGTGGGATCTCCCCGGACCAGGGATTGAATCCGTGTCCCCTGCATTGGCACGTGGATTCTTAACCACTGCGCCACCAGGGAAGTCCCGACAAATGTGTCTTTTGTAACATTGATCGCATAACTTTTCGGTGCATCTAAGGATGGGGGCTGGTTGCCAGGGAACCAACCATGTGGTTGGAGGATTGGCACTTTTGGCCCCCCCATTTTCCCTACCCCAAAAAGGGGAGAGGGGCTAGAGATTGAGTCAATTGTCAAAGGCCAGTGACTTAATCAACCATGCCTACGTCATGAAGCTTCCATAAAACCCCAAAAGGATGGGGTTCAGACAGCTTCAGCATTGCTGAACACGTGGAAATTTGGGGAGAATGATGCAACTGGAGAGGGCATGGACGCTCCGAGCCCTTTCTTCATACCTGGCCCCGTGCATCTCTTCCATCTGGCTGTTCCTGAGTTAAATCCTTTTATAAGAAACAGGTAATCTAGTAAGTAAAATATTCCTCTGAGTTTTGCAAGCCGTTCTAGCAAATTAATTGAACCCAAGGAAGGGATTGTTGCAACCTCAGATCTACAGCCGGTGGACCAGAAGCACAGGGAACAAGCCGGACTTGCTGCTGGCATTTGGGGGAGGTGGGGCGGCAGTCTTGTAGGACTGAGCCCTCAGCCTGTGGGATCTGACACTGTCTCCGGGTGGATAGTGTCGGAACTAAGTTGAATGGTAGGACACGCAGCTGGCGATGGAGAATTGCCTGTTGGTGTGGAACTCACCCCATCCCCTGTTGGAACTGATGATCAGAATTGTTTAGACCTGATTAGGTTGATGCAGGGAGAGCAAGAAGTAAAAGGCGATGGAGAGTTTTTACTTGAATGGTAATGTTTTTGTAAATTTATTTATCTATTTTTGGCTGCGTTGGGTCCCCGCCGCCGTGCGCGGTCTCCCTCCAGCAGCGGCAAGGAGGGCCCACCCTCCGTCGCGGTGCGCGGGCCCCCTACTGCGGTGGCCCCTCCCATAGAGCACGAGCTCTAGGCGTGCGGGCCTCAGCAGCTGTGGCTCGTGGGTTCAGTAACCGTGGCTCACGGGCTCCAGAGCGCAGGCCCGGCGGCCGTGGCGCACGGACCCAGTCGCTCCGCGGCATGTGGGATCCCCCCGAGCCAAGGCCCGAACCCGTGTCCTCCGCACCAGCAGGCGGACTCTCAACCACTGCGCCACCAGGGAAGCCCTGAATGGTAATGTTTTAAGGTGGTTTCATGCTCTCTGAGTCCACTCTTTCCCTCCTGAGGCACTTCTGAGAGTTTCTGAGACTCTTTCCCAGCGGTCAGCAAACATGTTCTGTAAAAGGCCAGGTAGCAAATGTATGAGGCTTTGCAGGCCCTACAGTCTCTGTTGCAACTCAGCTCTGCCATTACAACACCATAGCCAACATGTCAAAGAATGGGTGTGCTGTGTTCCATAAACCTATACAAAACAGGCAGCGGCCTGCGGGCCTCAGTTTGCCAGTCCCTGATCTCTGCAACCCTGGGAAGCTCCCACTGAAGTGCCTTTGACCTGGGCAAATGGACTTTATTTTGTGGCTGTTCACGCCCCTCTCAGGCCTTTGGGAAGAGCAGACCCCGTCACCTTCTCCTCTCCTGAAGCCTGGTGCTTTCCTGAAGGCCACCCAAACAGGTCCTAAGGCAAATCTTCATTCCTTCTCTTGGTCGTAGGCTCACCAGATCAGGCCCACGGAAAAGACAAACCATCCCCCAATCTCCCCAAAACTGAGCAGCCAACCCTCAACCTGGCAATCTACTTCACTCTGCCATCAAAACAGCTGGCCAGGCAGTTCTGGACCTTAGATTCCTCGGGCACAAGTCAAATCCAAGCCCACTCTGTCTATCTACATGTAGGGCACAAGCGTTCTGAGTGATACTTAAAAGACCCCCTGCCCACCCTCTCTGCTTGAGGTAAGAGGCATAGGTAGAACTTGTAACATGCTGATAGCCATCTCCAAATAAATATAATCTCCACAAACCCCTTCCATCTCCAACAAAGCGACCTCCTTGACCCTTAGTGTAGATGAATCATCTGACAAGCTTTCCCATTTCCATGGGAGAGTCAGTCTCACAAAGCACCTGGAACACATCTTCTATTGTCTTCATGCCTCAGATAAACTGAGACAGGAGATGCCAGTTTCACATTGTGTGAATAAAGCACCATCCCCTGACTGTGCCCAATGATTCAGTCCCCGTGTTTCTCTTCCCTCCGTCTGAGTTCCGGTTCTCCAGCGTGTCTCAAACTGGGGTCATATAGCTCTCTCACATAAATTTTAATTTTTTTGTGATGAAACTCTAAAAGTTGTGATGAACACACACAGCGAGTTAACACATGCACGTTCACAATCTCCCTTTTTCGTTCACTGCACTCGTGAAACAGTGGGGAGGAGCTGCCAAGAGGGAAGAGGACAGATTTGAGGGGAGAATGAGGAGGAAGAGAGAGTGAGGAATCGCATGGAGACGGGGACAGGGAGGCTGCTGCAGCGGAGACCCTGGGGCGATGGACACGGGGAGGAAGGATTTTAGGATGCTTGGCTGTGTGTGTGATGCACCCATGTAAAGCACTGAACCCTCCTTCAAAGAAAAGCCGTAAGAAATATCTATATTACTCTTTGAGGTTTCTGGAAGAGTCTGCTTCCCCCCCACCCTTTTCTTTGTTATTGTTGGTGGGGAAGATTGTCATCAGCAGGCAGAATTCTGCTTCAGCATGGCCCAGCTATACTCAGGCTGCATTCCAGGTTGGTGGATAAATACAAGTATTGCCACCTGATTTCAGTGCCCATGTCTGTCTTACCAATTACAGACCACCCTTAGGTAGGGTAACCCTATGGCCGGATTACCCAGAGCAGCCCCTATTATTGCCTGTTGTCCCAGCATAATAAGAGGGTGTTATTACACCCCCTTTCACTTTCAAAAGTGTCCTGATTTGCATGATACATTATCTGGTCACTTTGAGTGACAGCTTTTAACTTTACTGCAGTGTTTCTCGCTGCTTGTATTGCTGAAGATTAAAGTATGTTTTATACTATGAAAAAATAGAAGTCAGGGCTTCCCTGGTGGCGCAGTGGTTGAGAGTCCGCCTGCCGATGCAGGGGACGCGGGTTCATGCCCCGGTCCGGGAGGATCCTACATGCCGCGGAGCGGCTGGGCCCGTGAGCCATGGCCGCTGAGCCTGCGCGTCCGGAGCCTGTGCTCCGCAACGGGAGAGGCCACAACGGTGAGAGGCCCGCGTACCGCAAAAAAAAAAATAAAATAAAATAAAAAAATAAAGAAGTCAATTATTTCCATTGACAAAATCAATCTGGGACTTAAGAAAAACAACTGTTCAGAGAGTTAGTCACACGTTGGATCCTCATGGTTCCAGAAATGAGGAGTAATTTAATTAGCCTCTGTTGCACAGGAAGCAATGACTGGGATTCTACATCACTGTGGCACCAATGTTGTTATGGTTCACCAGCTTGGCTATCCGTTAACATCGGTACCCAGAGAATTTATTCTGCTCACCTTCTACACATGGGCAGTTCTGGGCATGAACACCTCCTGTCTCCCTTCCTCCTAACCAATATATTTCTGAGACTTCCCAAATAACCAGACTGTTCACGTCAGAGCCCCCAAGACATCTGCCATATTCTTCATCTCCTCCTCTTGTTTTTTCCTTTTCCATATCTGCTGCTTACAAACGTACTTGAAGGAGCCACCTTCTTGCTACAGCTGATGGAATCACAAATAAGGCCCAAGGTCAGTGCAAAGGTGATCTGTCCTCAAGGGGTCGCTGCAGAGCCAGCTCCGTGGAGAACTCAGGAAAGGATCCCTGCTGGCTGCAGTAGGGTCCCTGGGTCCAAAACCCAGCCCATCCTATCGCATAAGGACTTTCTAATAAGTAGAACTGTTTGAAAGTAGAAAGACGTGCCTGGTTAGGTCATGATTTGCCCATAATACTGGCAATATTCAAGGAGTAACTGGATCTGGGTCATTCCCAGGCTGTTACAGAAGGAGTCTCTTCATTGGGTGAGAACTTAGACGTCAAGCCCACCAGGATACCTGCAATTCTGGGTCTGCTATTCTGAAATTAAGTTACTTACTGTCCATCGACACACTTAGAGATATGAGAAGAGTTTTTTCAACCATGGTACATTGTTTAGATCATGCGATTTATAAACTAGAAAAAAAGCATGGACAAAAGATGTGTTCTCTAAGCAAAGCTACCTTTTTGGTTTACGTGATTATTCTTCTCCCCTCTTAACTAATATTTTGGTTTGGGACAAGACATTCATTTTGGACTCTATATACTCTTGGCTTACCTACTTAGATCCGAATGTCAAACACTTTGATACCTACACTTTATAACAGAGCCGAGGCTGTCTACAGCTGTTAGTGATGACTGGGCCCAGACCCGTGCTGTGGTGTGTGTGGCAAGGCACCTGGTAAGCAATCACTCAACGCCCCACCTTCCCCTTCAAGGAGATGGGGTTGGTAGGTCTTTCATCGCTTCCCGGCTTCCTGTCACGCACTATGCGTCAGGGCAGGATAATTGACAGGATGTATACCGAGTTATGAGTAATAGTCTTTCCCCAGCAGTACCTAATCTTTTATTTGGTTGCTGTTGCCCTATCATTAGCATTTCTTACAAGGACAAGAGGTCTGCCTAGCGGAAGAGCTGACACATCTGTGGGGAAATAAAGTTGCAACCAAGGTAGCTACTTTCATTCCATTTGCCGAAAAGTTAGGACTTAGGAGAAGCAAACAAACAAACAAACAAACAAAGTCCAGGGAAACCAAAAAAACAAACCCCAAGACAGTCTAAATCGTTTTTAAAGGCTTAGTTATGCTCTCATATTTAAAAATACAATGTTACATAAGCCATGCATATGCAAACTATATGTGATATCCAAATCCATTCCCTCCTCTGTAAATAAAGGGGTGTATACAACCTCTGTGCTCTCTCTCCACCCAACAATTTGATATGAACCCAAGCATCATGAACATGGAAATAATTAATTTTAGATAATGTAACTAAACACATTTAAATGTGTTTATGTATACACATATTTGCATTTACCCTGCGAAAGCAATAAGTCAAATATTAAAGAATACATTTCCTCTCATAGGGAAATAAACTGGGAGAGTGACTTTGCCTCTGCTGGTGCACAGTGACATGAAAACCTTTCCAGCGCGGCCAGATCTGGCCAACTAGCCTACTGTTGCTTGATGCACCTCTTCCTTCCTGAACCTTCCCTATTACACTCTTCCATTCCCCACCCTGTTTCTAAACCTTCTTCAGTTTGTAACTTCATAGGGATACATTTTAGAATCTTGCAGCTCTTTTTATGGTTTTATGACCTCTTGGGAGAAAAGCTCCTCTAAAGAGAGAGAGAGAGATGAAACCATACCCTGTAACTTACAAGGCCCATTATTAGGTAGAAACAAAATGATTAACTGACACCCCCCACAGGCTTGCCTCCAAGAGTACCAGGGAAAGTGCAAGAGTGGAAACAACTTGCTAACCACGCATTCAACTGGGCATGGCACGGGAGCATTGAGGGACTAGAGTAAGAACAGGGAACTTTGGATGTCACAGGCTGAAAAGCCACCGCATGTAACACATGAACACCCTCGCCCCCCAAACTGCACACACGACCCAAGAAGAGGCATGAAGGCAGTCGCACCTGCGCATTGAACTCTTGAAACTTACACTTACAGTCGTTTCTTTTTTTTTCGCGGTCCGCCGGCCTCTCACTGTTGTGGCCTCTCCCGTTGCAGAGCACAGGCTCCGGACGCGCAGGCTCAGCGGCCATGGCTCACGGGCCCAGCCGCTCCGCGGCATGTGGGATCTTCCCGGACCGCGGCACGAGCCCGTGTCCCCTGCATCGGCAGGCGGACTCTCAACCACTGCGCCACTAGGGAAGCCCCCCACCAGTCATTTCTTAGACCCCTCCCCATCTCGCTCCCTATGTCCACGGTAAATAGCCCACTCAAAACCTGATCACGATAAATACCCCACTCAAAAGCTGATTGGGGAGACAGATCTGAGCATTGCCCGCATCTCTTTGCTCGACAGCCCTGCAATAAAGCCTTTTCTCTCTCTGAAAAAGACCATTGCTTCGGTACCTGGTCTTTCCGTTGTGCAACGGGCAGTGACCCCGCTTGCTCCATTACAGAGAAAGAGAGACAGAGTTATTCCCCTTCATTCCTTTTATCTTTATTACCATGGATTTCTTTCTCCTTCCCTGTTTCCCTAACCTTGCTGTCTCTTTAAAACTGTTAAAACGATTTTATTAAGTCTAAATACATGAGAAAAAATGTATCTTATGGTTCACGACTTATGCAAAAATATTTAATCGTTAGCCAACTAGTGGGACTGAGACAGAGAAATATTACCCTGTATATTTTTTCTCCTCTGCCCACAAGTTTCTATCACCATTTGGGTACAACACAGGGTACTGCAAAGAGCATTAGAATGGGTCTTAGAGGACCAAATTTGGGATTCCTGTTGAGCTCCTACTAGGTCTGACTTCCTCATTTCATTTGTGCTATATGCAAATTTAAGATATATGCAAATATACATATGTATGCACACACATACGTAGATATACACACATATTTTTATTTGATCATGTAATCACTACAAACTTCATTCTCTTTTTTTGCTTTATTCAGTATAAATTGATAAAGACTTGTCTTGCTGAAATTTGTACACAGCGGAAGTTGATTTTTTGAGGGTATAGTAATATTGTTTTTCATTTGGCTTTCAAATAATCAATATTAGGAATCAGAGATGTATGATATGTATAAAGATGTGCTGTCTACAGGGGATGTCAGACGTATGCTAACCCTCCATTGTGTAAAGAGATCATCTCTAAATCCCTTGAGTGACTGTTTAGCTAACGTTTAGAGTCTCTTAAGCTTATATTCGATGCTAAACCAAATAGGCCCTTAGGGAAGAATTAAGAACAAGCCAGACAGTATAAAACTCTTATTTTGTTAAAGTTGAATAGTATTTGTTGCATTAGGTATAGCCAGGGTGATTACTCTGAGGGTTAGTTGAGTACTGTCTGCCCTCATAGCCTCTAAAATAAAGAGACCCAGGTACACATGTGGACTAAACGGATTAAATGCTTTTATCTTATTATTTGCCATTCGGAGGATCGCCCTTTCAGAAACCAGAATGTCATTCAGATTAATAGACAAGGTCATGCCTCCACTACCACAATGAATCAAAATTGCGGGGGCAGGGGCGGGGGTGGGGGGTGGGGGGTGGGGGAAGAGGTGGGGAACAAATCTTGACCTAAATGCCATGAACTTTCTTTTTGTATTCTTGAGTCTTGGATTTTATCCATAGAAACACCAATGTTATTCAAACAATAGGAAGTAGAAAAGACTCATCACTATTTAGCAAAACTTTAAGGAAACAAAAGTCAACAAACATTCCTAAATAAACAGATTTTTTAAACACTAACTCTCCTTTGGGTTAATATTGTGATAACCTAATATATGTCCTTTCATTTCAGGAAAATTATTCATGAACATTCTTTTTGTTAAAACACAGATTTTGCCTAAATTGTAAGTTAAAGCAATGCAAATACTTCTCTGTAAGGCTAGTTGAATTTTTTTTTTTTTACGGTACGCGGGCCTCTCACCGCTGTGGCCTTTCCCGTTGCGGCGCACAGGCTCCAGACGCGCAGGCTCAGGGGCCATGGCTCACGGGCCCAGCCGCTCCGCGGCATGTGGGATCCTCCCGGACCGGGGCACGAACCCGCGTCCCCTGCATCGGCAGGCGGACTCTCAACCACTGCGCCACCAGGGAAGCCCTTTTTTTTTTTTTTTTAATTAGAGGTTACATGTTCAGTAATCACTTGTATTTATTGCTCTTGCCACAGTTTTTTTTTCAGGGATTCTTCGGAGTTTTTCCGTATATTTATTCATGAATAAGATTACTTCTCTTTTTCCCATTTCTTCTGTTTGGACATAGCTCTGCTGGATGCTTCAGTAACTGCCAGGTCCCACCATCGCTTCCAGATACCACAGCAGGTTTGGTATCAGGGTTCTGCTCGGGACCTGCCGCCCCTCCTAGGCAGCATGCTTTGTGCACTGGGTGCCCAGCCACACTCCCGCTGAGCTGCCAGGTGCTATGGTCTCTGCCATCCTCCTGGCACCATTGTTTCCCACTGTTCGCTTTTACCCCCCAGACACCCAAAGCTGGATGTATAGGCCCTCTGTATCCGCAAGCTCTGCATCCATGGGTCGAAAATATTACCCCCGAAATTCCAGAAATTTCCCAAAAGCAAAACTTGAATTTGCCTCATATCTCATGGCAACTATTTACATAGCATTTACATTGTATTAGGTATTATAAGTAATGGAGAGATGATTTAAAGTATATGGGAGGATGTGTGTAGGTTATATGCAAATACTACATCATTTTATATAAGGGACTTGAGCATCCATGGATGTTGGTATCCGAGGGGCATTCTGGAACTGATCCCCCCGTGGGTACGAAGGAGACTGAGAGAGGACTGTACCTCAGGCTTAAGCTGGCGTACATTCTGTATAACGTAACTTCCCCGGTAAGAACAGGAAGAGAATGAGGGGAGAATTTTCCCAAACCCCTTAAGTAAACTTACTCATCGTGAACTTCTGTTATACGTAGACCGTTAATTCTTATCCATTGCATGTAGCCGTTCTTTACTTCTTCAGTTCCTTTACTTCTCTGTGCTTCAGTCTCCCCATCTGTAAAGTGGGGATAATAATAGCATTCATCTCATAGGGTTTCCGTGAGGCTTAAATGAGTTAATAAATGTTTTGTGCTTAAGAAAGGGCTTATAGACTGACTGCTATTTAAGTGTCGGCTGTGATTATTTTCCTAGCTTATTGTAATTCATTTTGTCATATCCTGTATTTCATTAGCTAACTGAATGGTTTTCACAGGTGACCTAAGTTTGCTTTTCCCTTTCTCTTTTTTATTTTTGTCTCCCTACTTCCAATGTGAGGATTTTCCTTTGAAATATCCTTCCTGCTTTTGTTTAGTGCTTTTGCTAGGATTCCTGATGTGGTTGATTTCTCATTCATTTACTGGCTAATCTGATTCAGCTTTTCCATCCCTTCCTAGGCAAAAATGGAAGGGTAGGTGGTGCTTAAGAGTCAAATCAAGGAGAAGCCAGATTTGTGACAAGTGAGGCAGGATCCAGAAGAGGGGGATGTATGAATAAATTATCCCAGAGGCGGAGAGGGTGACGGGGGATGAGAGGAAGGTGCCCCTTGCTCCCCACAGCCTCCTTGCAATTCAAGGACTGTATGAGCCTTTCAAGGCTTGATGGAGAATCAAGAAATGGAAGTCCCTCCTGCCCCCACTCACCCGGTCCCCCGTCACTTCAGCCAGCTCACGGTGCCCTCAGCTGCTATCACTCACCAGACGTGACGTGCTTCTCAAATCCCAGGCCTTTGTGCACCCCTTCCTTCTCCCCAGAATGAGCACCATTTCCTTCTTGGGGAAAACCATCCTCCACCTCTCAAGACCCAGCTCACAGCGTGGTCCTAACTAGCCTCTGAGAAGCCTTCCCCTCCCCGCATCTCCCTGACAGGGGCCCTGACTGTTTGTCCCAACTCTTCCTCCTGTTGCCACCAGCACAGAACTTACTGGGGTCTTCATGATGAACCGGGCTTATTTCTCCAATTTGAAAGTGAGCCCTTGGAAGGCTGGGACTTTTTATCTACAGGCCTGCTAAACGGCCTGGCACCCGGTAACCAAACCAAACCAATGGTGATTACATGACAGACTGAATGACAGCAGAGCGAGGAGAGAAGAGAAAAGTTGCTAAGAGGTGAGACTGTCCGAAAACTCCCTGTAAGTACAGGATAGTAAACTATGGCCAGATGGTAATAAGTAAGGGAGAACAGTGGGAACAAGAAATTGTTAGGAAGTATTCAATATCCTTCCTTCTGTGAATGAGTCACTTGACCCAGCTGTACCCTGCGAACCTTTGTCTACCTGGCTAGTTCAGCTGGAGCTGCTACACCTCATCCCCAGGGCTGGACATGATTGAGGTCAAGTTCACGGCTCCCCATTCACCCCTTCCTGACTATGCAATTGGTCACTCCCAGGAGGGTGAGGGATCCTGAGAATGGAGCATGTAAAGTGCTGTGAGCATGGAGAGCTAGGGAACCAGCTGACGTCGCCAGCCATGTGCTGCTTCTTTCCCTGTTTCTGGGCACTGTCCTTCACGTCCTTCACAGCGGTGACTTTAGAGCCCTTCAGAACTGGGGGCCCCCAGCTCAGTTCTGTAAGCAGCCTACTTGCTTCAGCTCCAGGCTTCGGGGCCCCCCAGTCTCACCCTGGTCCGAGGTCTCAAGTTCAAGGCGGGGTCCTGTCTCAGTCAGGCCTTGTGGCACCTCTGTGAAAACTTCTTTTAGAGTCACAGGCCGGGTGCCACAATTAGGCCTCTGCCTTCCTCTCTAAGCTGCTAGATCCCATCTTTGGAAGTGCTGAGCACATGGGTACTATTTCTGAATCTGTGAGTTAATTGTCTTGAGTTCCAGTCCATTCTGTTGAGAAAATGGGCCCCTGCAAGTGTTTGATGGGAGACGCTTCTGAAAAGTGGTGCAAGAGCACACCTCCCACTTCTCAGCCCAGGGAGTGAACGTCATTGATGGCCTGCTATGTGCGGGGGACAAGGCACAGCCTCGCCTTGTCCTCAACAGAATGGCATCTTCCCTCCCCGTGGAGGTGGCTGGTAGAAGCAAGCGGCTTCCTCCCACTCCTTCCCAAGGAGCCCAGAAGAGCAAACCCATCCAAGGAGCGACCAAACGTTTAGTTTGTTCCAAGAGGAGGATGTGTGGGACTCGGTGGAAGAAACCTGTGCTGAGTCCCCTGCCCGCACCCCGGGGCCCAGAGCAGAGCGAGGGACCTGGCGGAGGAGGAGGGCCGCCCAGCTTCCTCCCTTCCCTGGCGCTTGGTGTGCAGTCTTGCTTGGCTCTAAGTCTCGGCGTGTGGATCCCTCTGACTCACCTCTTGCTCTGACTGGGAGGGTGTTTCCAGAGCATTCCATCGGCCTGACTTCAGCGGCAGTCCCGGCCTCGCCCACTGCCGGGGCGCCCAGGGCGCTGCTTCCTGAGCGGCCTGTCACCCCTTCACCCCCTCTTTCTGCGAGGAGCCCACTTTCCTGGGAACCGGGCAGGTCACGCCTTCCCAGAGGCCTTGGCCCGTCCACACAGAGGGAGATTTTGTGCAGAGCCGCGAGACCGAGCTTTCTCTGAGCGTCCCCGGACCAGGAAGGGGAGAAATCCCGAGCTGGCCCTCAGGGCTTCTGCTCCACAGGGATCATTTGTGGAAGAAGAGGACATCTTCTCGGTCGCAGGCACCCGTGTGGTGCAGAGAGGCTGCCAAGGGACCCTTCCCTTCAGCCAGGCTGGGAAGGACACCGGGAGGCAAAGCTGGCCGTGCAGAAATGGGAGTGGGGGCCGCCTGGGGCTGTTTCTTCTCCATCTTCAGGAGTCGGTGTGGAAAATTCCAGTTCAGACATGAAAACGGAGCCCTCGGAGGGGCCATGGAAAAATGTAGATTGGACCAAAGGACATAATGAGATCTGATTCAGATGCAACTTCCAAAGAAAGCTAAAGGTTTAGGCCTTCACTGAGTCCTGTGTAACCAGATGATGTGGTGACTTTGATGCCCTCCAGCTCCCTTCTTTTTTGAAATGGAGTTAATTGTATGTCTTGCCATCCCCCAAAAGACACAGCAGGAGCATAAGCACTTAGATGGTGGTGACATTATAGTAAAAAAAAATCACTAGTGTTCAGTCATTGCAAAGCAGGATTTGGAGCGCCTGGGAGAGACCAGGTGCGGAGACCAGGTGGAGAAATTCCTCTCTGAGTTTTAACTACTGGGTTAGGGTTTCGGGTCTGAGCTCTGCCTGGGAAGGTGGGCAGACTCAGAAGGGAAATGAATGGTGTCCCCTGAGGGCTGACCACCTAGACAGGGTGTGTGGGTCAGCTGAGAAATTCTTATGGATGGGGGAACTCTCGGGACAGTATTTTAACAAGTGGCAACGTCTCCCCACTAATGGAAGGTGGAAATCAAGAAAAAGCCAAAGAGGGTGAGAGAGAAAGATCATGTGAGATGAGGAAAGAAGAAAGAACCAATGGGTAGTGTAGAGGGACTCAGTGTCAGGAGAAAATGAATGTTAACATTCCAAAGAGTCTCTGCTACAGTAAGCCATTCAGCCACCTTGAGAAAGCCTTAACCTCTTGGAGAAGTACTTCAGCTAAACACAAAGACTGGGGATAAATACTCCAAAGGAATGATGGTAAGAAAGAGAGCAGGATAGAGGCTCTGCTTTAGTGACCGTAATTGCTAATAGTGGCAGTAGAAGATCTTAACCATTCATATATTTTAATAGCTTTAATCATAAGTTAAAAGAATAGTTGTATCTATTAACAGCTTATCACGTACCTCCTCATTTTGACCCAAAACGAGGCCCTCAGAGCACTTACAAAGCACAGAAAAGAACGACTCAGGTGCCACCCCAGGAACACAGACCACAGACCACAGAGAGGGCTCCAGTCAAAATAGGCAGATTCTAATTCTAATTCTCATCAGTGTCCCTCGGGTTAGAGTCGCCCAGTGAGCCAGGATGGCTTGTTCTTTGTACACGGTCCTCAGCTGCATCTGGCTGGTGTTTAAAGACAATAGTCATGTTCAGTCCCCTTTTCGGTTGGAGTGAGCCAATTGTCCAAGGAGACAAACCCCAACCTACTGCCAGACTGTCTAAATGAAGAATCACAGTTAAAACTTGACAGGAAAAATAAATCCCTGAATTCCTAGGCTAAATGTCCAGGTACCATGCTGGGCCTGCATTAATAATAAAGTTCCTGACATCTGTGAAAGGGCGGAAACCTTCACTGCTTACAAAACAGACACAGTCATGATTTGTTTGTTTAAGGGGAAATAGCCTCTGGAGAACCACAAAACTGGAAAAGACATCACAGATTATCTTCTAAGGTAACCCCTGGGCTAAATTTTTCCCCAAAAGATTTTAAATGGACTGATTATAAAAAATAAACATATTTATAAGTGATTACTAATAGTGAGGTCGTGTTTGAGAGACGGAAAAAGGAAAGCTGTAGTTTTAACCAGGCTTTAAGAAACTGCAAGTATAAAGACAGAAAGTAGCTCTGGAGTTGTCCGGGCCTGGGAGGAATGGGCGCTTGAGAAGGGATGGCTAAGGTGGCAGTGTCTTTATGGAATAATAAAAATGTTCTAAAATTGATTGTGGTGACGGATGCAAAATTCTGAATTTACTAAAAGCTATTCAACTGTACACTATAAATGGGTGAATTGTATAGTATGTGAATTATATCTCAGTAAAGTTTTTAAAAAGTAAAGCATTTGTATGATAATTGAGTATTTTGCTTATAGCCTGGGGATCTAGAGAACTAAAAGGTGTACAGCAGCACTTCCCAAACTTTAATGTGCAAACAAATCACATGGGAATCTTGTTAAAATGCAGCTTCAGATTCAGTAGGTCCTGGGTAGACCCTGAGATTCTACATTTCTAGCAAATTCCCAGGGATACAGATGCTGCTGGCTCATGGGTCACGTTTTGAAGGATGTCAAAGATGTAAAGGATAGTCATTTTCCCTGAAGAACTTGAACAAGAATTGGTGAGACAAGGTGCCCAGAAACTACTGATTAAAAGAGATGTGTTTGAAAGAGGTGTGTGTGTGTGCAAACTTTAAGTGCTATACAATTTTGTGAAAATTATCCAAATTCCAGCCCTTAGAATGCTCTAAGAAAATGAACATAACTTTTTTCAAGCCCTGACTATCCCCATCCTAAGCCCATAATCCTTTCTTCGTGTCTATGAGTCTCATGGATAAAAGTCACAGGACATGGTCATGTCATTGATCTCTGTTTTTTTCCCATATGGCTACCCTGTTCCTTACAAGGATGCTGGACAAGTGAGTGGGGGGCTCTCACCTCGGTGTAAAAGCGACTTAGGGAAACTTTCTGAGATTAGCATAGCTCTTAGTTGCTGAACAGTGCTACACATTTCTATCAATCAAAAAAGCAATGACTTGAGGACATTACTTAGGGCTCGGGGCATCCAACAGTGATTGCATTATAGCTCAGTGATTGACAGAGAGAAAACATGACTTCTCACCCTAGGATTGTGGCATGTCACATTGACTTTTTTTTTTTTTTTGGCAGAGCCAAAAAACCCTGCAGGATCTTAGTTCTCCAGCCAGGGGATCTTAGTTCCCCAACCAGGGATCGAACCCATGCCCCCTGCAGAGGAAGCATGGAGTCCTAATCACTGGACCTCCAGGGAATTCCCTCACTGACTTTTTTTTAATGCAGACAAATTTCCTGAGGAGATCTATGGATGCAAGAGTGAGTTAAATAGGAGTTGGAAATGTTTGTACCTCTCAGGTGTTCTTAAAAAAAAAAAAATCTAATTTCAGCATTCTGCAAGATCCCAGATTTTACCAAGAGCTGGATATTATCAACTCAGATAGAAGCTTAAAAAAGGTTTTATGATCTTTATGGCACACGCGGCAGCCTATGCCCACTTTGGAGACTTTCAGTTCTTGTCAGGGCCCTTGTACTGTCTTAACTTCCTCCACCCTTTCTGGATGATGCGAGCTGGGGGAAAGGCATGGCACCCACAAATCCACCCGGCTACAGCCAGAAAGAGTCCGTTGCAGTCACCCCTGACTCCGGATGGAGAGAATATAGTCATTCTCAGCTAAAGCAAACACTTTCCCATCTGGGAGGCCCACTGAGCGACAAGCAGCTTTTGATGTAGACATCACTCCCCCAGAGAGCTATTTGTCTGGAGGCTTTGGTGGGGGGGAGAGGAAAGAAGCTTGTCTGCCAAGATGCCGTGCTATCATATTTTTGCTTCCTGCAATGCGATCCTCATGGGTTTGGGTAGAAGCGGTTACCCTGGCACTTTCAAAGGAAAGTTGCTTCTGAAACCAGATTCTTCCTGCCAGAGCCCTGACATGCCTTTATTAAGGCTGATGAAATAATCTGCTAAGGACTGAGCTCACAGACCTTTCTGACCAGAAATGGACAGAAACCAGGCATAGGTCTGAACTCCACCAAGTGCGGCTGTCAGGGACACTGGGCTAGGTTCATAGAGCCTTTATGCCAGAAAGACTGAGAAATTATTTTGGAAAACTGAATTCCTGCTGTAAGAACATCACACTGAGAAGCAACTCAAAGGGAAGGCACCGTTGGGCCACTGCCAAGAAATAGAACTGCGTCTTAAAACTGGTCCGAATGTCGGGAAACCCAAACAGAGCGTTACATAATGGAAATTTTTCTCAACAGTATTCCTTAAAAATCACTGATAAACATTTAAATGATTTGTAAACTTATGTACACTTATTAATTCAGGTGATTCTCATTAAATTTCATCCTACATTTTACCTAAGCGTTGAAGAAAAATGCACCTCATAGAGAGGAAGTCGCATGAAATTCTCTATTGCAAGTAACTAAGGTGACGCATATCTAGCCTTTCAGCCCTGAGCCCCATTTCAGAGGTTCAGTGCTGGGGATATTGGAACAGCCTCATTAGAAGCCCTATGCGCCACCAAGCTGGCGTCTCAAAGACACTCAGATTCAGCCTTAAGGAGAAAAATCTCCCAAAGCAGAGTGGAAAATAAGCAGCTTGCGAAGTGTGAAAACTCTTGCTTCCTTTCTGCCCAGGGAGCCTCAGTTCGGGGCAGAAAATGGAATTTGGTGTTTGGAGCCATCTGGCAAAGAAACCACACTGCTCTTTCTGTCCAGCTGTCCTTCCTGGAGCTGGGCGCCAGGGTGGCAAGCCCGAGGTAGGGAGACACCTCAGGAGAGTGACTGTGGAGTCACAGCAGTTTCAATGTGAGTACCTGCCTGGGACATCCCCTACGTGCCCGTCACAGGCCCCTCATCCCCCGAGGCCTCAGCACAGGGGGGCGGCAGCTTGGCAACCGGTCAGGGCCGAGCAGAGGGTCTGAGGAAAGAGAATGTCTTTCTCTGGGTACCACGGAGGGGGGCATCATCACTCTGGGAGTGCATATAAGGTAATTCAATTGAAAATGGTGCTAATAAAACTTGTGTGCATGTGTTACTACCCACCTCATTCCTACACATTTTAGAGGGACAGATAGTGTTGGCATGACGTGCCAGAGAAATTGTAAAATGTTCCTTTGAATTTAACTTTCAAATTTGTTTTATTTATTTATTTTTGGTTGCGTTGGGTCTTTGTTGCTGCACGCAGGCTTTCTCTAGTTGCGGTGAGTGGGGGTTTCTGCGCGGGCTTCTCATTGCGGTGGCTTCTCTGGCTGCGGGGCACGGGCTCTAAGCATGTGGGCTTCAGTAGTTGTGGCACGTGGGCTCTAGAGCACAGGCTCAGTAGTTGTGGTGCACGGGCTTAGTTGCTCCGTGGCATGTGGGATCTTCCCGGACCAGGGCTTGAACCCGTGTCCCCTGCATTGGCAGGCAGATTCTTTTTTTTTTTTTTTTGCAGTACGCGGGCCTCTCACTGCTATGGCCTCTCCCGTTGCGGAGCACAGGCTCCGGACGCGCAGGCTGAGCGGCCATGGCTCACGGGCCCAGCCGCTCCGCAGCATATGGGATCTTCCCGGCCGGGGCACGAACCCGCATCCCCTGCATCGGCAGGTGGACTGTCAACCACCGCGCCACCAGGGAAGCCCTGAATTTAACTTTTGATATTAGTCATGGAGCTCAATGTAGTCACTCTTGGAATGGAAAAACAGAAAGCAGCTTAGGTGTAAAAGACAGAGGCTTTTCGGTGGGGATGGTCCCTGTGTGAACAGGAGTGAGTCGTTCTTCAGAAATGTGGAGGCAAGACCGATGGGTTTGACCACAGAAGACGTGGTTCCAGTCTGGGTCCTGTCACTCACTAGCCATAAGGACTCTCCGGCAGGTCAGTTCCTCTCTCTGAGGTGCACTGTGTGGACTGTCCTTGGGGAAGCTGTACCTCCTGGGAGGGCTGGTGTGAGATAAGACATGTGAAAGTGCTTTGCAACTGTACGGCCCTGGATGGCGAGTGGAGCACCACTTTTCCCAGGCAGTGGTCCCAATCATCCACTGTAAACCGTGCATCATAATCAATTCCATCAACACATTTATTAAGCACCCACTATATACAGTATAAGGGGCTGGGGTCCCTTCAGACATGGTCACTGCCCTAAAGGAGCTCATGGTCTACTTAGTGAGAAAGAATATACTCCATCGCCACTCTTGTTACAATGAGATAAAAAAACAGGCCCTGCCTCTCCAGGAGTGAGTCAACAGTACCTGGTCAAGAGTGACCCAGGAGGGACTTTCCTGGTGGCGCAGTGGTTAAGAATCCGCCTGCCAATGCAGGGGACACGGGTTCAAGCCCTGGTCCGGGAAGATCCCACACGCCGCGGAGCAACTAAGCCCGTGCGCCACAGCTACTGAGCCTGCATGCCACAACTACTGAAGCCTGGGAACCTAGAGCCTGTGCTCTGCAGTAAGAGAAGCCACCACAATGAGAAGCCCACGCACTGCAACAAAGAGTAGCCCCTGCTCGCCGCAACTAGAGCAAGCCCGTGCGCAGCAACAAAGACCCAACGCAGCCAATCCTCCTAAAATGTAGATTTCCTGTCTTGATTCCTACATACAACAGAGAAATGTTCTACGGAGGTAAAATGATATTTCAAACACCAGGACTTGAAGTCTTTTGGAACAGAGAAATCAGGTAAACAAGGAGACTATTATTATGTCATTCATAGTTTTCCAATATTTTCATTAGACATCAAACCAGAAACTTCTGTTTATACAACCCGGGGAGTTCACGAATGAAACGTTGCCCAGATGAAGGCATTCCTTTCTCGGTGCTCAGACCACAGGGGTGTGTGAGCGAAAGCTGGACAAAGAACCTGGATTACATGGCCGGTTTCTGTTCACTAAACATCGGGGTGTCCACTTACAGACAGACACACTGACAGCAAACAGAGTCCCGCAGTAGCATTCCCAGGGCTTGTGACATGCTCTTAACAGAATCATTCCAGGGATATTAAGTGTCTCTCTCCGACAGCCTTTCTTTCCCTTCACGGTAACGTTAGAGGTACTACAGAGGAGAAGTTCCAGACCTTCCAGGGTTTGTGCCCTGGAAGGTGATAATCCTGACTCTTCAGCAAACTGCTCCCAGAGAGGAGCTCCCAGAGAAAGCTCCTTTGTAGGAGCACTTGTGAGCTGGGCATTGCTCAGCAACGGTTATCCTACCCAAAGGACATCAATCCCCATGTCACAATGCCCTTGGTTTACTTCATTCCAATGCTTTCTCCGATGGGCTGCTGTCTTTCCAGAGTTGAAACAAAGGGGGCTGCCCAACGATCAGGCAGGGCCCAGCAGCTGGCTCGGGGCTGTCAGCAGGCTGAGGGCTGCAATCAAATGTGTGATTCATAGCTGGGAGGAGGCTGCCAGCTCCAGCTGCAGGGGTATAGTCAGTCGGCACTGGCCGAGAAGGCTCTGTCTGCTCTGTGCCCTTGTGTGCCTTCTGCGCTGGAAGCGTGGCCCGCACACTCACCCCCCACTTCTCTCCCCCAGTCCCTGTTTCCATGTGGAGCTGTTCCACTGGACAGAACAGCCAACGAGCCCCTTCATTCTGTCCATAGTCAATCAGGTACTTGAAACAGCGCATGACTCATGCTGAACTCGGCCAAGACCAACAGCATCAGGCTCCTTTTGTTGAAGAGTTAACTCTAAGTTCCATAAACAATTTCCATTAGTGGAGTTCTTGTTGCTTACATGGCACTGTCTACAGTCAGGGAAAAGCCACAGAAAAGCCAAGCCGCAGAGTATCACAGTCTTTTCCCTCCTTGAACGCTCTTTCTGGAAGACCATTGTGGAAATGTTTTCCTCTACGACCTGGCCACGGTCAGCAGGTCGAGCTGGTGGTGCGGGCTCAATGCAGAGTTTATCAGAGAAGTGCTGGGTTTCAAGTGCAAGAACCAGCAGTGCCACTCCAGAGAGGAGTGAGGGTCAAGGATAAAATTCATCATTAAACTCAGGGGTCTGCTGTCAATGCTGACTGCGGTTTGGGGCAAACCTCAGGATTTCTATCTGGGAGGAAAAACAGTCCATACCTCTCCATGGCAATGAAATGGGTTGTCCTAAGAACTGAGGAGCTATAGCACTAAGGGATCTTTAAAACTTTGGTGGATGAATACTCTTCAAGCTGTGCAAATGATGTTTTTAATACCTGGGTTGAAGGCGATGAAACCCTGTCAATTCTCTGAATCAAGTGAGAGGTCAAGTTGCCTCCTCGCTTTAAGAAAGCTTCTGTTGACACACTGCTAAGAGAGAAAATCAAAGTGCTCTTGTATCTCCAGTCTACTAACTTTTGTGTGAGACAAAAGAAATATATTTGCCACTGCTCATTTGGTTCATGGCACACAGGAAGGATAGAGAAGAAATCAGTGAGGATGGGTGGGAGCAGGGTGGAAACGATGGAGGGATGGCAACAGGAGATGGGGGGGTGATACTTCTCTGAGTATATATATTTTTAATAGTTTGGGCTTTTATTGCCATGTTATGTTTTACATTCTCAAAATAAATAAAGCCAATAAGACTGAGGGGTAGGGGAGAGGCGATCTCTGTCACTCCTTTAGGAAAACCAAAAATTGTTTCCATCATCATGGTGATGGGAATCGTCAGTAAAGAAAGGACATAAATAAAGGTCACAGTTTTTTAAAATAAATTTATTTATTTATATTTATTTATTATTTCTGGCTGTGTTGGGTCTTCATTGCTGTGTGCAGGCTTTCTCTAGTTGCGGCGAGCAGGGGCTATTCTTCATTGCGGTGAGCGGGCTTCTCTTGTTGTGGAGCACAGGCTCTAGAGCGCGCGGGCTTCAGTAGATGCAGCACGTGGGCTCAGTAGTTGTGGCTCGCGGGCTCTAGAGCGCAGGCTCAGTAGTTGTGGTACACGGACTTAGTTGCTGCGCGGCATGCGGGATCTTCCCAGAGCAGGGATGGAACCCGTGTCCCCTGCATTGGCAGGCGGATTCTTAACCACTGCGCCACCAGGGAAGTCCCAAGTCTTTCTAACTTTTAAAGGAAACTGCTATAAACTTGGAAATTGAAATCTACACAATCTAGAGTTCTATAGTTTCCACATGGCTGGAGCTCTTTGAGAACAGAATAGTGTCCATATGATCCCAATGAAGGTCTTGACAAGAGTGATGCTGTGGACTGAATATTTGTGTACCCCCCTCTCCCCTCAAAATTCATACATTGAAACTCAATTCCCAATGTGATGGTATTAGGTGGTGAGGCCTTTGGGTGGTGATAAGGTCATGAGGTTGGGGCCTTCATGAACGGCATTAGTGGTCTTACAAAAGAGACCCCAGAGAATTCCCTTGCCCTTTCTGCCACGTGACGATACAGTGAAAATATGGCCATCTATGGACTAGGGAGTGTGGTATTACCAGAACTGAATCTGCTGGCACCTTGATCTTGGACTTACCAGCTTCTAGAACTATGAGAAATAAATTTCTGTTGTCATAAGCCACCCTTTATGGCATTTTGTTATAACAGCCCTACTGGACTAAGACAAAAGAATACCTTTTTGGGAGTTGTGGGAAGTCCTCAGGGCTGGATCCAGGCAAGTGATAAAACAGGTGGTTTGTCTCTGAATCTTGTCTTCTCATTTCCTGCCTTCTCTTCCACCCTTAGATGAAGAGTTCAGTTGCCATGCTCAGTTCCCTTAACCTGTCTCCATGCCTGATTAGCTCTGATAGGGCATCAAGTCAGGAGCCTGAAGAATGACCTTTAGGTCTTAATACCATACATAAATGTTTTGGTAGTCTAACCACATCTGGTGTTCAGGACAGTGTTTTTGTAGGAAATAGCTGTAATCACTTCTGGTAAAAGATCTGGAAAGATTTGAATCCAGCATTCAGAATATGTGGTAAGTGTACATGTTCAAGTCCTGCTGGGATAGCCCAATACCAAGTTGGCTTGCTGGCGTGCAGAAAAACCCCAAGTAAACTTGACTTTGCTTCCGCCACTCCAGAAAGTTGGGATGGATGTAGTCAAGTCCCAGGAGGAAACGTGCAGATCAGAGAAGACTGAATACCCAGGATCCAGTAAGTTTCCAAACTGACCATGGAAGTTCTGGCCCATCCCCGGTTCCCCCTCAATCAATGATATTGTGTTCGGGTTAATTTGGACTCCTTTCCTTAAGACGACCTCCTTTCCAGGGCACAGGTCCTCTAAAGACATCTCTTGCCTGGAGTAGGTTTCTTTGACTGTCATTAACCACATACTTAACATTGGAAAAGAGAAGGAAAGAGTAATTTGTCAAGACTTTTGTCCCATAGAACTTACCCTAGATGTTTTATTCTTGCCTTTTATTTTTAGCAATGACAGCAGTTGGTTTAAGTTTTGGTTCCTAATAAATCAATTCCATTTACCTCACCCTCTATTAAATATGCCAAGCAGATTTTACGTTATAAATCTACTATTTTAATGAGATTTAATGAGCTTATCCTTAGATCTTCAAAGATTTATAGACATTCATCAGAGTGGGAAAGGGCTGCTTCCTTTATTGGCTGTATATTTAAAGAACACATTTCAGAGAAGTCATTAAAGTAACGTGTGTCTTCCCTCTTCAAAATCTTCATAACTGCTTTGTGTACATGTGTGCATCACAAAAGAGCTTTTTCCAGCCCCAAGCCTTTGAAAACCAGGACGTGTCACACAGTGATAACTACAGCTCCCCAGAGCCCTGTCTTTTTAGATCTGAGCCATGTGTTTTGATAAATAAATCATCTCTGAAGTGCTTATCTTGCTTCTGGCAAGGATATAATAATTTAGATGCCTGCTTCGTAACGCCTGCAGGAAAGAGAACGATTCCACATCTTGGCATGAGAAAGGGAAAGGCCCGTTAACAACCCAAATTACAATGTGGAAAGGATATGGGGGCGACTTGACTCAGAGTTGGAGGGAAAAAAACCTGGAGATTTAAATACCAGTAGTTGGGTCTAAAGCCAAGAAAAAAAGGAGATGAACTCACAGATAACAGAACTATGAAATAGCCGGATGTTACAGGACTGTCATCATATAAAGGTCCCTGCTTATTTCTGAACCTCAGTCCGTGGAAGAAACTTTTGTTACTGGACTTAATCCATTCGGGGCTTGAACCTTCTGTGAGGTAAAGCCATGCATCCCAGGTGTATTTTGGGGTAACAAAAAAACAGTTATATCGAGCCCCTGAATTTTGTGTGAATGAAGCTGTTTGCCAAAGCTAATATTTGTAGCCACGTGACTTACCGTTCACGGAAGAGATGGACCAATGGGGATGAGTGGGTGGCCAGTGCCCTGCAGAACCACCTTGATGAAACGAGGCCTGAACACTCCACACTTGGATTTCACCAACAGTGGATAGAAGAAATTGCCCTATCTAGAAAAATGTTATTTTGTTTATGTGCTATTGGGAACATTATTCGATGCCTTCAAACAAGGAAATCCTTGGCAAAGTCCCTTCAAAACCAAGCACCGGGAAAAGCTTTGCTCCTCCCGATGAACAGTTTCCTAAAATTACACGAATTCTGCAACCGGTTGTTTTCTACTTTTCTAGGTTGGTGGACAGCTCAGAAGTAAGTTTTATGTTTGATCGCTATCATTCCTCTCAATTAGAATGTATTGCTATAGTTCCTTTTCTTTCCACCTTAATTTTGGGTTCATTTTGGTTCCTAAAACCTTTTCTACCATCTCAGTTTTTTTTTTTTTCCTGAAGTGGGTGGCATATAAAAAAGGTGCAATTAATTCAGAGGTTTAAAATGTGCCTCTTGAGACGTTTATTTCCAAATAGCGCCTTATTCCCCGGCAGAATATTTGTTTCCTCCCTCTCCATTGTTTATTTATTTGAAGTAAGAAAGAACAAGAAAGCAAGGCAGAGGGTTTGCCTGGAAAATTCCCAGGAAGAAACAACGGACAAACTAATACCCCCTGAAACAGGCAGGTCCTATGGAGAATTATGATTTCCATGTTCAAAACTCTTTCTCTTGTACAAACATAGTTGGAAGCTGGTTTTAGCCACTTCTCCCCTCAATGCTCAAGCAAGAGGTGAAATGACAAATGTGCCCCGAAGCCCCAGGTTTCGCCTCAGATGCTTGGAAGTATAGGTGTGTTTACCTGGAGTCCCAGGATGGAAGGCTTGTAAAAGGAGTGAAATTAATATGCAGAAGGTGACCTGGGAGATTTCCCCATCCTGGTTGCTAGCCACATTCCTAGATTTCTAGGACATTCATTAAGATCTTTGCATTCGTTTTAAAGTTGTCCATAGTTATTAACAAGGTTTGAGAAATTAGTTCACAAGTTGGAAGATTACTCTTTAGGTAGAAATACAAGGGCCTCGGGCTGTTTCTCTTCAAATGAGTATTTAGTGACTTCTTGTGAGTCTAGTTTTGAGGAGGAAAGATCTGCTGCTTCCTAATTTCCTTTGAGTATTTTTAAAGTATTTTGAATGAGTTTTTGAAAATGGAAACCCAAAGGAGCTTAGAACAGCAGGGGGACTAGCGGTGTGAAAGTGGGAACACTGGAGTTCGATTCTTGCCCTGCCCTTATCTAGGACAGCAGTAACAGTGGGCTGTTTTCCACCTAGCCCTCCATCCATCCTTCTCAACCCTGCCCAGGGAGGCCAATCCTGCAGACTGTATCACCCAGGTGCCCTTGCTGTCTGGCATGTCACTGGTCTTGGCCTAGGGATGACAGGTGGGAAACAGGTTGAGTGAATCCTCCCCATTCCTGCCCTTGCTTTTGCCTCATCACCCTTTGCTTTTCTCTTAACCCTGCCCACAACTCTCTAAGTGGTCCCCTGTCAGGGTCTTGTCATTTGAACCATCTGGGGTGGCTTCTGCTTTGAGCCAGGCTTCTGATACAAATGACAACCAGCTTTAGCAAACTGGAAATGGATTTCAAGCAGTGGGATTAAATTCTGAAATTCTGGGATCACGCCAGCTGTGTCTGAATTCTTCCTAAGAGACTTGTTAGGTGGGGAGAGAAGCAGGGAAGATTAACTGGTCTCCGCATGCCTGGGGCCCTTGCGGCCTTTTGCTCTATCTTACGAGAAGTGTAAGATAGAGGACAGTTCAGGTGGTCTTGAAGCCACTGCTTCAGGGGCTTAAAAACAATTTTACCCGCCAAAGGTATTAACGCACTTGGGCACTTGAGGATCAAAGAGCTTTCTTTACTCATGAGTCAACCGAAAATTTTAATTAAAAATGGAGAGTTTTTTGGTTTTTTTTTAAATAGCCACTTGACAAGAGGGTAAAGAGAGCCCATAATGGGGTAGTGAGACCAGAGTCCAGGCTTCACTCTGCTGGCCACACTGTCCTCAGGACCTTGCAATAAGCTAGAAATGTACACAATTGTAGGCGAAAATTTCAAGGCTAGGGGAGGAGAGGAGGCCAGACCAGGGTGGGCAGTGACATCCTCAGTCTTTTGTATTTATATCTTACACACACACACACACACACACACACACACACACACACATATATATAACATCCAAGTACAACAGTCATTTGTACCATTTCCCAGGAGACACAGATGTTTCCAAGGCAAGGCAGGGCGGGGCTGGGGGCAGCACGCGGGACGGGGGCTGCCTCACAGAAGCTGCAGGAGCTTCAGCGATTGTAAGAGAGCTCCGGGCTCCGCCGACGCCAGATACTGGCAGCACAGCCAGTCCTCCAGCTCCACCCCGCGCCGGCGGTCCACCGCCTTCTCGGCGAACTTCATCATCATCAGGGCCCGCTTCATGTCGATCCAGTTGCTGAGCGTGGCGCACAGCGCCTCCTCGGAGGTGCCCGGCTGCTCCACCAGCTCCCGCCGGGGTCCCCACAGAAGGCACTGCAGCACGCGCTTGGCCTCGCCGATGCGGATGCGCTTGATGGGGTCGGCCTGCAGCAGCAGGTGCGCGAGCCGCTGCAGGCCCGGCGAGTAGAGGGACAGCGCGGGCAGTGGGGGCAGGTCCTCCTGCCGGTAGTCCTGCTCCCGCAGCTGCGCCCGCACCTCGAACGGGTTGGGCTGGTGGAGCAGCTCGTAAATGAGGATGCCCGTTTGGAACTCGTCGAACTTGCGGTACTGGGAGGCAGACACAATCTCCGGTGCCAGGCGGGCCTGGCTCTTTTTCTGCTGCAGGTCGGCGGACCCGCCCGGCTTCTGCTTGGCCTTCAGGAAGTTGCTTATGATGAGTCGGGGCAAGTGCTTCTCGCCGGGCCCTCCCTGACAGGCGGGGCCCGCCGGAGGGGTGGGCGTGACGCCGGCCGAGGGGCAAGAGGAAGGGGTAGCGGCAGGGGCGGGGGGTAAGGTGGCGGGAGGGGCCCAGGAGGTGGCGGAGGAGGGGTCCGGGGAGGCCTGCGGGGCGCAGTGCACCAGCAGCAGGTTCTCCAGGCATAGGTCCCGGTGGATGATGCCGTGCTCCTTCAGGTGCTCCAGCCCGTTGCAGAGCTGCAGAAGCAGGAAGCACACGCGCCGCTCGTAAACCTCGGGCTCAGACTGGTGGCTGGTGGCTGAGTCTTGCACAAAGTCCGAGGCGGTCTGGTGGGGTACCTCTCGGGTGATGACCACCACGCAGTCCTGCTCCTGGGCGGGGGGATGTGAAGGCAGGGCAGACAGGGGGTCCTTGGGCGCATCGGGAGAGGTAAGCATGCTGGAGGGCACCGAGGCGACAAAGTGGCCGCAGTCCTGCTGGATGTTGAAGTGCACGGGCACGGAAGGGCTGCAGTACGAGGCTGCTTTGGGCTCAGGGGTTTTGCAGATCTGTGGGGGAAAGGGGCAGTGAGGTCAAAGGGCCAGAGCCATCATTCGGTTCAGCAACTGGGGTTGGGACGTTTGGATATCCACATGCAAAACGGTGAACTTACACCCGTATCTCACACCGTACACACAATTAACTCAAAATGGATCCCAGAGCCCTAGGTCGAAATGGAGAGACTTAGATATGAGAGCCAAAACATATGCACTTTTGAAGAAAACACAGGACAGAATCTTTGAGACCTCAGGTTGAGCAAGGGTTTCTCAGATACCACACCAAAAGCATGGTCCATAGAAAAAAATGGACAAACTTGACCTTACTGAAACTCAAAACTTGTATGCTTCAAAAGATACTAAGAAAATGCAAAGACAAGTAATAGAGTGGGAGGAAATATTTGCAAAACACATAGCCAGTAAAATGATTTCTATCCAGAATTTACCAAAAATTCTTGCAACGCAGTAATAAGATAAATTACCCAATCAAAAAGTGGGCAAGGGGCTTCCCTGGTGGCGCAGTGGTTGAGAGTCCGCCTGCCGATGCAGGGGACACGGGCTCGTGCCCCGGTCCGGGAAGATCCCACATGCTGCGGCTAGGCCCGTGAGCCATGGCCGCTGAGCCTGCGCGTCCGGAGCCTGTGCTCCACAACGGGAGAGGCCACAATAGTGAGAGGCCCGCGTACAGCAAAAAAAAAAAAAAAAAAAAAAAAAAAAAGTGGCCAAAAGATGCATTTCACCAAAGAAATATATAATTGGCCATAAACACATGAAAAGATGTTCAACATCATGAATCATAAGGGAAATGCAAGTCAAAACCACAATGAGAGACCAGGTGAGGCCCACCAGAACGGCTATAATAAAATGATAACAGCAAGTGTCTATGAGGATGTGGAGAAATGGGAACTCTCATTTATAGCTGGTGGAATGTCAAATGGTACCACCACTTTGGAATACAGTTTCGCAATTTCTTAACAAGTTAAACCTAAAATTATCACACAACCCAGCAAGAGTGAGTTCCCTTGGTAGGAAGACGTCCCCATGCCCAGAGCGTAGGCTGGACAAATTCTCAGGAAGCCAGATAAGAGCTTACACAGGCAGTCAGCCTCACTCCTCAGCCCTCGCACCTGAATTGGCAGCTACCTTATAATAGATGTGTTCGACCCCTGGGGTGTTCCCTTCTTGGGGAATCTCGGGGGCAGATGCAGGCCCTAAACCTCTAGGACTTGGTCAAATTCTCTTAGGCTGCCCTAGTTTCTAGATCCAGGTACATATGCCATGCCTACCAGCTGGCACAACCTGTGGGGCTGATTTCAGTGGAGCCGCTAAGTGGAAGCCACGAGCTTTTCCTCCAAGGGTGAGTCAGAGCAGCTGAAAGAAAACAGAAAGCTCTCCAGAGAATAGGGAACCCAGAGGGCCCAAAGACACCCTCTGAACCAGAGGTGGGAATAAACAGACGGATGATCTTAAGCTCCTTTGGGGAATTCCCAGTGTCTTTCCCACCTCTTCTACATCTTCTTGTACTAACGACAGCGACTGCCAACTAAGGATCCTGAGCAACAGGAACCCTCATCTGGTGGCCACACAACTGAAGAGTCTTGAGCCAGACACAATGGCCCCCTGTCAGGCCTCAATTTCCCTCTAATTACACTGAAAGGGACAGTATATGGTCTGTGGGTGCCCCTCTCAAAAGGAGATGATGCAACCCCAGCCGTACTTTGTAGAAAGGTAGGGATCAGTGCGTAATCCTTAGAAGAAAGGCATTTCGCCTCCATCTATAAAATATCATCCTGCAAACAATCCAAAAATAACCCTTCGGGGTGCTGCACTCAGGTGAGTACAGCAGTGTTTATGGAGCACCGCAATGCTTACAGGTGACGTTTTTAGAAGTTCTGCTGCAAGTACCTTTTCAAAGAGATTTATTTATATTGCAATTCTACAAAGCTCAGCATAAAACCTGGCATAAAAGAGCTCCGCTTCTGAGCAAACTTTTTAAAAGATAATTGGAGGGCTTGGGGGAGAGAACACATTAATTTATTGATCCCTCTATTAGAAAGGTAGAATAGAAATAAAAGGGAAGTACATTTTATCCCAGACAGTGCTTCCTATTACTAACAAAAGTGATTTCAGAATGCATGCCTAAAAGGCACTGCTGCAGGCTCTTTCTTATCCAAGCACACCCAGCTATATTCAGTTTTTATTTTTGGCTGTGTTGGGTCCCCATTGCTGCACATGGGCTCTCTCTAGTTGAGGCAAGCAGGGGTTACTCTTCGTTGCGGTGCGCGGGCCTCTCATCGTTGTGGCCTCTCTTGTTGCAGAGCACAGGCTCCAGAGCGCAGGCTCGGTAGTTGTGGTGCGCGGGCTTAGCTGCTCCGCGGCATGTGGGATCTTCCCAGGCCAGGGATCGAACCCGTGTCCCCTGCCCTGGCAGGCGGATTCTTAACCACTGCGCCACCGGGGAAGCCCTGTGTTCAGTTTTTAAATGGCAGTCTTCTGGAACACTATTACACTAAAGGAAACTTGGGAGGGGTCCTCAAAAAACAGTCTTGCATATAAATACCAACCCCTGTGTATGGACCTGTCTGCTGTGCCATCCATGGATACTAATGTCATCCCCTCCAGTGAGGGCTTCTCAACTACAACATATACCTACCGAACTCCTGCACCATGCCTACCAAGCATTTTGTCACGTAGTGTCTCGTTAAATCTCATTGAACAACTCAATGAGGTAGATGCTACTACAGAGGAGGAAACTGAGACTTCAAGAGGTTAAATTATTTGCCCTAGATTATACAGCTAAGAAGTGTTCTGGAGGTGAAAAGTATGGGCTTTGGAGTGAAAAGGACCTTAGTTTAAATATAAACTCTGCAAACATTGGCAACTTTCCCTTGATTCTTGTTATTTGTGGTCGTTATGTTCTATTACGTAGCCACAAACACTGAATGCATGAATGCTGAACCACTGCTCCTTGGGAAACACAATGTGAAGTTCCTGCAAGCCTCTGGTCACAAGGTGTTCACCAACTTATCAATATGTAACCTTGTTGTATACTGTGTGTGTTTCTGTTTAAAGATGCCTTATTCATAGATACTGCTGATGCACTAACACTGACTCACGGCCAACAGCAGTGTAACTCATGCCTGAACTAAGCTGATCTAACACCCTCTCAAAGGTGCATCACAGTCTTCCTGACCTTAGGAACACGAGACAGGACTTCAGCGCTCAGCGTGGCCATTTTAAAGAGCGAAATCGCCAACGAAAAGCACAAAAGTGTGACAATGAGGCATTAAATAGACACAAAAAGTACACCTGTGTACAGTATGACAGCTGAAACAAGAAGGCGGAGGGTCCCTTTGTACCACCTCAGCTGAAGATTTGCAAGTCAGATGACCCGGATTTCCGCCCCCGCCCACTGTGTGCCAGTTCAGTAATGAACCCCAAAGCCCTCCAAGTATTGATGTGGGGTTACGAGTAAGTTTCAGCATCGAATTCACAAACGCAGGATCCACGAATACTGAAGATCAATGGTATTTATCTCCAAGTGTGTTTCTCCTCTGTATCTCAGGGGCAGTGTCCCTCTTCACAGGGCCACTGGGAGCATTAAAGGACACAACACAGGTGTGGCTTTCAACACAATGCCCAGGCGAGCACCCACCGGGAGAGGTTGCTATGGTGACTGCCCTTGCGGGTCCGGCTGTAGCCATGTGGTGGTGCTGGGCAATTCCAGAGCTGGCTGGCTGTACAAACCCAGAGGGTTCAGCTGCCGGGGCCTGGGCTGTGTTTCCAAGGATCCCCTTTCTCCAGGGTATCAAAGGCCTGGGCCCGGCAAACACTCTCCTTGGGAGCTCCAGGCACTTCGCACAGAGGTGTAAATGAAAGAGGAGAGTAAATGACAAGTGGCCTGGATGCATTTCAGAATCAGTGAGCTGGTCCCTCTGGCAAGACCTGCAGCTTCCTCACTGCCTCGAACAAAAGACAGAGCGCAAGAGGCGCAGCCCTGGGCCGCCGCCAAGATCATTCTACGGTGTCAAATTAGAGGTGAGGGGAGAGGAGGGGGCGGAGGGAGGGGGCGGCTTCTTTTCCACCCCATCTCCCCTCACCGCCCCCCAAGTTCATTTTCAGGGAGTCTGTGCTTGGGTTCTGGCTCAAGACCTTCACATAGACCTTTGGTTCAGCTCAAATTTCAAACGTTTCACTGAGCCAAGTCTCACTTTAAACTTTAGTGCCACGGCCTGATTCGTGGTTGAAAATCTGGGCTAAGTCACGTCTGTTAAATAAAAAAGGCCCAGCCCGCTTAGCGCAGGTCCCTAATTACCGGAGTTCTGGCTGACTGAGGCATGAAACAGCTTCGAAAGCACACACAACTAAGGCATTTTTTTCCCTCCTCATACTCGTGGAGCTGGGCTACATGAGCTGGCTTCACCTCCTCGCGGCTACAGGGTGCCAAGCCCACAAACGGAGGGACCAGCGTCAGCCCGAGCAGGTGCGAGCCTGCAACTGAAGCTCCTGCTTCCCAGGCACGGATGAAATGAGCTCAGCCACAGCCAGGCGGTGCGGGAAGGAGCCCCGCTCCCCACTCCTGGGGATTCAGCCGATTCAGATGACTGTATTCCATCTAGGATCAGCACTAATGAAGTGCAACAGCAGTGTGGAAGGATGCTCCGTGCCCCGCCCCCCTCCCCTCCCCCCAAGGCCAGGCCCATTTGCGAATTGATATTGTTGTTCCCCAGACTCTGAATACTGGAAGCTCTTCTCCAGATTTTCTTTTCACACATTACAGAGATAGTCCCTGAGCTGCCAAGGCTCCAGCAAAATCAAAGAGGAGACCCCGGGGACTCTCTTCCTTAAGAGGACCAAGGTCTATCGCTGGCTTCCTTATGGTTTAGATTTCGAATGCAATGAACGATGCTGCCTTTTAACATCCTCTGGAAATGCTGAAATTTCTGCACTGTTCTTCGGAGAACTGGCTAATTCTACATTGTTACAGGAGGTCCTAGAATCCAAGTTGCACATCACCATCATGGATATAAAAAACAAACCCCTTTGCCCAGAGGTTCTGATCCAGCGGCAGATCTTGCACCACGTGGCCCCCTGGGCCATATCACTTTCTACCCCATGGGCAAGAGGGATTAAGCCTGTCCCACCAGGCTCTTTCCTCCTCAAAATGGAGAAGTCAGCTGTCTCTTGGCAGTGAAGGAGCTGCCCAGGTCCAGCCCAAGGAGGCGGGGGAGAGTAACACATGCACTTGAACACAGGAAATGTTCAGGGTGGAAGCAGAGACATTATTCACAAATCCCTTTCTCAGGTCCACTAGGTTGGCAGAAGCAAAGAACTTCCTAAAGGCACCTCCATCCCCTTGACTTTCAAGGAGCTCAAACTTACATCCCTTTCATTGCATGGATACAGGCCCCTGGCTCTGGGCCACCAGCGATGACCAGGCTGACCATGTCCAGCTCTCTGGAGGGTCTACTCACTCTTCCTTTACTGGATACAGCACCCGGCTAATAGGAAGGGAAACGCTGGGGTTGTTTCTTTTTCTTTTAATTGTGATTGGGGGGGTGACCAGGTAGGGTAGCTCAACAAGAGAGTAGCTGCCGAGTTCAGATATAAAGAGGCAATGAAGTTCAAAAATCTATCTAGTCTTTTGGGGCCTTGATTTCTGACAATGAACTGGATCCTCCTAATAGCTACCTTCCTGCCTAGTTTTTTTGCAAGAAGGCAGCGAGTAATTATACAGAGCCCCTTGAACAAATAAATCAGGGGTTCCCAATCTATATTTTATGGTGGTGTCACCAATTTTTTAAAAGAAAAATCTCACAGTAAAATTCACTGCAATTTTCCTTGGCTAATAATCATAGTATTAAAAAAAATCTTACTGGTAAGAAGGAAGCCACCCCGCCAAGACCGTTTCACGTTAGTTCACTGTTTGCATTTTTTCTAATTAGAAATAAAAGAATGTCTTGGGGCAGGTGATGGCAGAAAAGAGTTCAGGGTTCCCTTCTCACTCCTCACAAAAGCCTGCATTTATAGAAGGACCACAGACCACCAGGTACTCAAGGGACACCAAAAGAAGATGAGAAAAGGGGCCACCAGAGGGGCCAGATGGATACAGACAGCTCCACCAGCTTCCTCAGAGCTGTGCCCCAAAAGAGCAATGGGGCGTGCTAGCAACAGCCCTGATCCAGGGCCAACGATTAAACAGCTGCGTTACTTTGGGCTAGTCACTTAACTTCTCTGAACTTCATTTTTCTTAACTGAAAGGGTGGTAGCATAGGCTTTGAGACAAGACAAAGAAGACTTCAAATCCATCTTAGCCACCTGCCAGCTGTGGGCAGATTACTTAATCATTTTGAGCCTCAGATTTCCCACCTGTAACACCTACCTGCCCTGTGAGGATTTGAGGTCGTGTAGTTAACACACCCATCCAACAGTCTAGTTGTGTACTGACTACTCTATCAATAATATTACTGTTGTGGTTCAAGATGATGTTTGGGTCTAACTCTCCTTCCGGCTCTATTTTAAGCACTATATCTTAATTGCCTATCTCCCGTATTAGATTATAAGCTCCATAGGAACCATATGTTCACCTCTATATACTCAGATCTTTACAAAATACCTGGCTCATAGTAGGCATTCAATAGAAACCTGCTGAATAAATGAATGAGTTCTCCATTACATTAACAGGCAACTGTCTTAATCCAACTCGATCATGCAGGCTCGTTCCTGAAAGCACAGAATGAACCTTCTATTCACTGTACAAATCACATTGCACCGCGTCCTGGACCAGGCAGAGTGAGATCACCGAGCAGTTTTTGGAAACTACCCTCCTTCGGGAGCTGGCTGAGGGGAAATGACTTCCCCAGCCATAGCGCTGCCCCCCCAGCCAGGACCGGCTGGCGGCACTGTGGAACGGGAGGAGGGGTTGGTACCTACTTTCACAGCGTAGGTGCTGCCGGGGTCCTCGGAGCAGGTGGCACAGTAATAAATGGCATCCCCCGAATCGCAGCAGGGCTTGTTACAGGCCAGCTTGAACAGGGACCAGTTATTCTCGCTGAAGTGCAGCCCCTTTTTCTGGCCGCCCATGAAGAGGTCCTCACACCTGGCCACGAGGCGGACCAAGGACTGGGCGTAGAGCCCTCCCAGCTTGGTGTAGGTGCCCTCCTTGCTGCTGATGCTGCTCAGGAGGCTGTGGAGCTGCAGCTGGGCGCTGCCCGCCGAGGCCTGGCTGGACACGCTCAGCTGGGAGGCCGCGGCCGAGGAGACCCCTTTGCCCTGCAGGCTCTGGCTGCCCGCCAGTCCTGGCGCTGGGCCCCAGGGGCCATTGTCTTTGAACGTTTTCTCCAGAGGCTCGGAAGCAGAGAAGATGTGCTGGTGGCGGCTGCCGGGGCCTGAGGAGTAGCTGAAGTGGGACTCGTCATGGACACAGACGTTGGTTTCTGAGTGGCTGAGGTTCAGCTTGGGACCTGCTGTTCTTGGCTTGGGGGAGCCTTGGGTCCAGAAGAAGCCATCCGGAGAAGAGGCCGCCCGGCTCACTAGCTTCTTCTGGGGGAGAGGTGGGGGCTGCAGGGGGCCACCGGGGCACACATCCTCAGTGGAGCCCGAAGGGAAGGGAACAGGGCTGAAGAGCTCCTTCCCGCTGCTGGTGGGCGAGTGAGTCAGCTCAGATGATGGACCTGAAAAAGAGAAACAGAAACCATCAGACCGGGGGCCCAGGCCACTCAGTTCCAGGGTCCCGTGGGCCTTTTTTTTTCTTTCCATCAAAGCAATGTATTTTATTTTGTTTTTATCTATTTCTTGAGGAGACAACATATGCACAATGAACACGACTCAAAATGCAAAAAAGGTGTACAATGCCAATGAAGTCTTCCTCCTACCCTGTTCCTTAGCGCCCAGTCCCTCTCTTCGGAGGAAACATGGCGGGCAATTTCCCACACATCCTCCTGGAGATCTGCCAAACAACCCAAACACACACACACACACACACACACACACACACACACACACACACACACATTTACACAAAGGAGAGCAAACGGTGCCCACTGATTGCAGTATTCCTTTTCTTCACTTGCCACTATGGCTTGGAGATATTCCACATCAGATGATGTTCAGGTCTATCTACTTCTTTTTAAAAGCTATCCCATACTGTACCATCACATGCAAGTACCATAATTTATTTAACTGCTCCCCCGTGGATGGACACTTAGGTTGCTTCTAATATTTTGCAAACCATGTTGCAAAAGCACCAACAAACTTCAACATGTGTGGCTTGGCTGGATTTTTTCAAAATGTCAGTTTATAGAGGGTACAATTTAGCTACAGTATAATTCCTCCTTTTTAGGGTATAATTCTCTGAGTTTTGACAAATGCCCTGATGGCCTGGGGGACAGTGCAGGCCCACAGACATTTCAGAAGACAGAGAATGTGATTTCATAAGAAGAAACAGATTTCAAGGGAAAGCGAGTGGTTCCCAGGCCCCACAGTTCCCAGAGGTGCACGTGGATATTGATGTGATTTGGGGAAAGTTCCATCACTGCCTCAGGCCTCCGCAGAGCATGGGGACCTTCAGAAATGTCACAGACTGTGAGATAAGAGCGAAGACTGGACTTACTCTTTATATCAATGTATGAAATGGAGAGTTCACAATGAAACAAGAGTTCAGGTAAAAAATATATAAGAAAAGGTGCTGACATCAGAGACAAGAAAGGGCCAATTGAAAATAATACTCATTTCTTTCATTCTAAGAACTGACTCAAAGATGTACCCAATATTTTAATAACAGTTTTTAAGGGGATTAAAAAAAAACCAAAACATTAACTGTATCCATACATTATAAAATACATCCTATTATCCTGAAGGTTAAAATGTGAAAGAAACATGGGTCTCAGATTCAAGGAAATAGGCAGTTATGATGTGCGCCCCTCATTTAGTTGACTGTGCATGTAGCCCAAGGGCGGGGCACATAGTGCCTCTCTGGACCCCCTCCCACCTTAGCAGGACGACCAAGATGCAAGACGCACAACAAATACAGAGGTCGGAGGTAAGTGGAGAAAGGCCCCAAAGGAAGCAAACTGTCTGTTAGTTTTATGTCACTTCACTCAGAGGCACATGGCCTTCGCAGGGCTGCTTCTGAACAGGTAACAGCTGTCTCTGTTTGAGTCCCTCTCTGCTTTCTCCAGCCAAAGAGGGACAGAATGGGCTGGCACCAAGCCTCTCCCATCAACACGAGGGCCTCCTTACATGGGGGTGCTCCACCGGCAGGAGGGAGCCAGGTGGGTGACCATGTCCTCAGGCGCCGATGTCCGTGCCTCAGCCCCATTGACCAGCATCAGTAAGTGACAGCAGGGGCCTCCTGCACAGTACAAGCTCCAGCGCAAAGCCCCCAGGAGGACAGAGTTGGTAAACGCAGCTAGTTGAACACAGGAGCTGGGAACCAGGTTTGTGCAAAGAGATGCATTATCAACACGCAGAAGATAAGGGTTGGGGAGGGGGCAGGCAGAGCGTGATCAGAATCCCGGTCAACGCTTTACTCAGCGCCTCCAGTCCCCCTGTCCAGACAGGGACAGCCTGCCTATGGTCAGGACTCCTGGGTCCCCCGTCCAACCGGCTGGGGAGGTTTTTGACAAATCAGTTTCATGGTTAGTCCCGTCCTTAAGCCTTATGCTTATTCCCACCCCTTTCTTTGGTTTGTCTTCCTGGGCTTCCCCCTACAGCTCTCCTTGACGCTTTCAACACATCCCTTTCTGCCTCTGGTCTGATCTGAGGGCGCACAGCGGGATGAACGCTGATGTAAGCTGTCAATCTTACTCGGCTGAATTTCCTCATTTAAAAACTGACCGGGAGGCTTCCCTGGTGGCGCAGTGGTTGAGGGTCCGTCTGCCGATGCAGGGGACACAGGTTCGTGCCCTGGTCTGGGAGGATCCCACGTGCCACGGAGCGGCTGGGCCCGTGAGCCATGGCCGCTGAACCTGCGCGTCCAGAGCCTGTGCTCCGCGACAGGAGAGGCCACAGCAGTGAGAGGCCCACGTACCGCAAAAAAACAAAAACAAAAACTGACCGGATTGCATCCCTGCGAAGGCTCCTTCCAGCACTAATAGTCTATAATTTCAGCCATTCTCTCCATTTTCAACAACTCCTCATGTGCATTTTGTCTCAAAGCTGCCCCTGAAATAAAATACCTCTAGGCAGATGGTTATCTTGCTTCCACTGTTCCTCTATCTCTAGTTCCCACAAGCTGCTGCTGGAAAACTTTTCAATCTTTAAGGATAGCAGGAATCTTAAAAAAAAAAAAATTATATATATATATATATATATGTATATATATATATATATATATATATATATCGGTAACACTTCTCATTCCCTAGATTACCAAAGAAAACCAAGAGGTTGTGCTTTAGCACAGAAAATAACGCGTGTGTTCAGGCAGTTGGAAGGAAGTGATTTTCTCCTTTGCCCTGTGTGTGTTCTCTTGCTTTCTTGTGGGAACTGTGAGTGCGTGGCTTGGATCAGATCTATATCCCATAACCATTTAGCTAAGTAGGGGCAGGAGTACTGGGTATTAGAAGGAGGTGCGGGTTCAGGGATTAGCATGTGGACTGGTTCATTTTTCGTTATTTCTTAGATGTTAGGTGTTTCTCACCCAACAATCACTGCCTAAAGCACACGGTAATCAGAGGACGGCACGGCACAGGAAGGCTCCTAGCCATGCACTTCCCCAGAGGTTGTAAAGGACTGCATTACACAGAGCCCATCTGGTGAAGTGAGGCTCATCTGAAATGTGCACTTCCTCTGTATAACTGGGCATTACATACACATATTGTGATTTTTGCATTAAAAAAAAAATCTCCTACTTGGGTAACAGGTACACCATCTTCTGACCATTCTCCAGATGTGGACCCGCACCAGGCAAAAAGACCATAATTCACTCTGATCGCCCCCAGGCACCCCAGGACCATATAACATCTCAGCTGTTAATATTCTTGGCTGTTAATATTTGGAGGGAGATGTCTACGTGTAGCCCTTCTCGATGAAACCGATTTCTCCAGCATGAGACAAGCAGTTAGCTGTCTTCTGCGGGACCAGAGAGCCCCCCAGAAGACCCACTCTGGTTCTGTCATGTTGTTGGCTCTCGCATGGGGCACCTCCTCACAGACACAGCTTATCCCGGTTCTATGCCGGTGTTAGATCACCCTGTTTCCAAATTCTGGCTTACAATTAAGGGTGTAAAAAGGATATGAATGGAAAAATACTTTGCTGGGAAGTCTGCCTACATCATAGTTACATAATTAGTGTTTTTTTTTTTTTTTAATGACTTTGAGTCCTAATTGGGCCAGGGAGCTACATAATCCCATTTCCTAAGTTTTCCTTCCAATTTCCAATTCTGCATATCAAGCCTGCAGCCGGCTATAGAGCAGAACACCTCTGCATCTCCTTAGTGCCTGTGCTTCAGAGAAGAGAAAAAAGTTTTCTAGAGAACTTCCTAGAGAAGTTTTCCAGGAAAAAACTACACATCACATTTGGTGCACTGGGTGGGATCTTAAAACGATGGAGAGGAAAGTATACCAGTTTGGTGCCATTATATTTATAAAGCAGGGAAGAGAAATCAGGATTTCCACGGTGGGGAAAAAAAAGGCTCAACTCCTATGCAGAAATGCAGGCCAAAAGTTCAAACCCAGCACTGTGAGGTTTTCTGATTATAGAGTCCTCTCTTCTGGCTGGGTTTTAATAGGTACTTTCACTGCTCTCTATAGCCAAAATGAGAGCTGGGCTTCAGGAGGAAGTGGTCAGTCCAGTTTTGAACCGTATAAACGAGCCCGTGTGGCTTGCTTGGCGCCCGGCTCTGCCTCCTGACGGCAGCTGGGCCAGAACAAATGTGGGGACAAAGGGCAGGGTCCCAGCTAAGAGTCCCCCAGCTCCAAACTTCAGCTTTGGTGTCTGACGATTCTCCAACTTAAAGTAAAGGAAAGCAAATTGAATTTTCTTTTGTTCGAAACACTGAGTGTTCTGTGGGTCGTTTTTAAAAATGAGGATAAGAGATTTGGCTGGAAACGGCTGTATAGATTAATCCATTCATTCACTCAGTATTTCTTGAGCACCTACAAAATGCAAGGCAGAGGGAACAAAGCAGATGGAGAAAACCTCGCCCACACCCTGTGGCCTGGTTCAATCCCTTCATGTTCAAGGTGAGAAAATTAAAGCCATCTGTGTAGGCCAGGGTCACACAGGAAGTGGCAGTCTTACAGGTTTTGGCCAAAACCCCTCTTCCCACCCCCAGAAGACGTGAAGCGTGGTGGCACAGGGGATGTTCTAGCCTCACAGAGAGGAATTTTTTCCTCCAAAGGAAAATTTGGTCAGAATAAACTCTAATTTTTTTTTTAAAGGAAGGCACATAGTATTCCTTCAAGAGGAACCCTTGCTTTTTCAAGAAGGTAAACGTGGTCTGAAAATGGAAGCATAGTATTAGCATTTTACAATTGGATGGAAAATGTGGCATTTGTGAGGAGTCTCTCCAGACCAGTTAATCATCCCAAGAAACAGTGATCCAGATGGGTAGGCAATTGACATGCAAAACAGGAGAAGCACTGTCTCAGTTTGGAAAACAGGCTCGTGGAAAATATTGCGTGTCTACAGCCCATGTGTGGTTCCAGAATCATGATCTTTCCCCTGTTGTAACAAAATCATTATGGGTTTTCTTCCAAATGAACAGTAAAATTAAGTTAGTTCAAGGCACTTTCACATGCTGTTGACAGAAGCATAAACTGACATTTTTAGAGGTTAATTTGGTAACATCTGTTTAAAAATGCATATACATTTTGACATATCGATTCTACTTCTAGTAATTTATCTTACAGATATGCTCACCAAATTATCTTGGTGTACGTCACAGGATCTTCCTGCAGACTTGTAATGAAAGTAACCTAAACATGCATTGACAAGAGAAGGGTTTAACCAATTTATACAATGAAAAAAATATACAGCATGAAAAAAAATGAGGTAGACCTAGGGGTTCTGATTTGAAGGACTTCAAGATACATTAAGTACAAAAATGTGTAGAACTGAAGTTTATATTTAAAATATGGATACGAACTTCTGGGATGATATAGAAAAAAATGTTCCAAATGAGGGGTGGAGCTGGGAGTCTGAAGACTGACTTTTCACTTTATATCTTTCTCCATTGTTTGGATTTTTATCATAGACATGTATTGACTTCATTGAAGTAATAATATATTTTTAAAAATTTAGTTTAAAGGGAATAGCTCAAACTAAAATGAAGCTTCACTTTAGAGATATTGTGAGGGCTCAGGCCACAGACAATCTTAAAAATGCGTATTTTTTCCTTTAGGATAACTTCTCCATCCTTCAGTAACACATCTCCCAGAATAGAACCGGTGACTCAGTCTGTCTCCGTGGGGGATGGGAGGGTATACTGTGTTAGAGCAAAACATCAGTGTAATATATTAGACTGAACCCATCAATTTAGGATCAAGTGTTCTAACAAGCCTGCTTAATTGTCAGAAAGCACGCTATTTTTGGCTAGAGAGTTTTAGATGCCTTTTTCAGGACCACCTTTCTTTTTTCTTTTTTTTTTTTGGCTGCGATGTGCGGCTTGTGGGATCTCAGTCCCCTGACCAGGGATTGAACCTGGGCCACGGCAATGAAAGCCTGGAATCCTAACCACTAGGCCACCAGGGAACTCCCAGGACCACCTTTTTAAAAATACTATTTCTTCTTCTTTTTTTTTTTTAACATCTTTATTGGAGTATAATTGCTGTACAATGGTGTGTTAGTTTCTGCTTTATAACAAAGTGAATCAGCTATACATATACCTATATCTCCATATCTCCTCCCTCTTGTGTTCTCCCTCCCACCCTCCCTATCCCACCCCTCTAGGTGGTCACAAAGCACTGAGCTGATCTCCCTGTGTTATGCGGCTGCTTCCCATTAGCTATTTTACATTTGGTAGTGTATATAAGTCCACGCCACTCTCTCACTTCGTCCCAGCTTATCCTCCCCCCTCCCCATGTCCTCAAGTCCATTCACTACGTCTGCATTCCTGTCCTGCCCTTAAGTTCTTCAGAACCTTTTTTTTTTTTAGGTTCTATATATATGTGTTAGCATACAGTATTTGCTTTTCTCTTTCTGACTTACTTCACTCTGTATGACAGACTCTAGGTCCATCCACCTCACTACAAATAACTCAATTTCGTTTCTTTTCATGGCTGAGTAATATTCCACTGTATATATGTGCCACACCTTCTTTATCCATTCATCTGATGATGGGCGCTTAGGTTGCTTCCATGTCCTGGCTATTGTAAATAGACCTGCAGTGAACACTGTGGTACACGACTCTTTTAAAAATACTATTTCTTCTTAGAGTCTCAGGTAACAGCCTGAGTGGGTGAGCAAGGGCTCAGTGAGGGTCAGGCTGTCACTCATTCTGACTGACGTCTTTGTGTACTATCTCCCTGCCCTTCCCTGGCCCCTTCCTGGCTGACTTTTCCCCATAGCACTTACTGCCATCTGACACACTGGCTACTTTAGTCCCTTATCTTCCTCACTGCCCATCTCTCCCCACTAGAATGTGAGCTCCACGAAAGGAAGGGACAGGGCATTTTTTGTCACTGCTGTATCTTCAGCATCTAAAACTGTATCCAGCCCATAGTTTGTATTCAACAAGTATCTATCAAACCAATGACTGAATTAATGTCTATATTTCAAAAATCTTCTTGGCATTATTGTTGAGAAACACAAGCTGACTACTGTCAAGATATTTAATTAACTTTCTGTGTTTCTGGTTTGCCAGTTACAAAAAAATCAGAACACAAACACTGCCTTGGTGCATAGCTTCATGGGAGTTTGTAAGTATATTCACTACTGTATAGTTATTTAGACCTCTCATCTATCGCTTCTGCCCATATTTTCAGTTCAACACAGCGCTCATCTCCTTCGGGAAGAGGGGAACCTGGCATCTATGATGTTCGTTTAACTGTGGAACTCAGTTGTAATGTTATCCTAAATCAAAAGGGAAAATGATCTTAATGCAATTATGAGGTCTGCATATTTAAAAGTAACCATTTAAAAGCACAAGAGTCTTCTGGTGACCATTTCTGCTGATCATTCCCCCCACGCCCATCCACCCATCCACTACAGAGGACCTTACCCTTGGCAGCGTTCATGGATCTGTCCTAATGCATGCAGTTTGTTCCTCCCCAACCAAGCATAAACCCGACAACTGCTTAGATGGATTTTTCCTTTCACCGAGTTGACCCCACTGTTCAATGGAACTGCCCACATGGACAAATGGGATAACAGATGTGCTTGGAGAAGTATGGAATGTGATACAAGCACAAAGAGCTGACATTAACACTGATATAAAATATTTTGTCAACGAAAAGTTTAGACACACTCGTTTTTAAAATGCAACCAAGTTATAGCTTTCAATTATGTTTATTTTACTTAGAAAATTTAAAACTATATTTGGGGGGACCACAAAACCTGAATGGTAGAAAACTAATTTTCACCATTAACCCTGATGAGCTTCCAAGAAGTTTACACAAACTACTACTATGCTATGCCCCGGAATGACTTTGTCCTTAACTCCCCCAGGCCCACCTATACCACAGACGCACAAAGTCCACGAAATGCATTGTTTTCGTTACTGAATTCTTACTGACAAAAATCAGTGTATAGTTGAATGGTCTCTTTTGACTTAACATATAATATTAAAGAGGTGGACGCTACATTCTTGACCTAACTCTACCTCTCCTATTTGGATTCCCTCGCTCAGCTTTGGCGCTAGATGCCGAATAGTAACAAAAGGCACGATGGGTCAATATTTCAGCTACGAGGTAAAAGTGAGTACGGATTCACAGGAGGGAAAGCTAATTGTTCAGTAATAGATTAAAGCCAGCTGTCTTGGCTACTGATGAGCGGTTGAATGAAGGGTTTCTTACATTTCAGGACCTGCGGTTCTGGACATTCTCCAGCTTAATGTTTAAGAGACACAGAAAAGGAAAAAAAGAGAGAGAGAGAATGCCTGTGGTCTCTTGCCAGTTTCAAAGCATGGCTCTGGGTACAGAGCCATAAGTAGGAGCAGCAGATAGAAACTGCTTTGCTCTGAGAAGCCAGAGTCCGGTAAGAAGGTATATATACCTTTTTGTTGATCTTCTAGGAATCTAAATTTCGAGGTGCATTTCCACTGAATAACTCGTTCATGATAAAGGACTAACCATGAAAATATATTCTTTTTTAAAAATTGAAGTACAGTTGATTTACAATGTGATTTCAGTGTCAGGCGTACAAGAAAATATGTTCATTTTAATTCGAAAATGACTGAGTTAGGTGTCACCATTGTACTCATAAACCCTCAAGTGGCTCCCTATTTCCAAACTCCACAAACTGGTTTTGAGAGCTTTGTACAATCCAGCCCCCAGCCTCCCACCACCTCATGTCCCACTGCCCCTCATTTGCTTCCACTGAAGTGCGTCGGGCTGGTCTGACCCTTTCCCCATGTGCACCGCTAACCCTGTGCCTTCTCTCCTCTTGAATTGTTTCCTTAACCTGCAAAGACCCCTCCTCCTCCCTCTACCTTCTCAATTTTAAACACTCTGGAGACAAGAGCTGAAGTCCCATGTCCTCAAAAAGTCTTCTCTGGGACTTTCTTGGCAGTGGAGTGGTTAAGACTCCACGCTTCCACTGCAGGGCCGCGGGTTCAATCCCTGGTCAGGGAACTAAGATCCCGCATGTCTCAGGCATGGCCCAAAAGAAAAAAAAGGAAAAAGCCTTCCCTGAACCCTACATCAGCACTCATTGATTTCTCTCTCTCTGGAAGCTTTCATAAGCACTCCTGTTCTGAGCAGCCCAATTTCCTAGCTTCACCCATCCACCCACATGTCACGTATTTTAATCTTGCCTTCCTGGCTAGACCGTGTAAGAGCCCTGAGAGCAAACAGCATGATCCGCTGGTTCTGAGAAGCAAAGTGCTGGGGCAATTAAGTCCAGTTCTCACCAACACCAGCTGGCAAGTGCGGGATGAAAGACCCCTCCCTCAGAATTGCTCACAATCCCAAGACAGCAGGTCAGGGCTGACCAGCACAGGGACTAACGGTTCACGTGCGCAGCCCAGCCTTCCATGGCATAAGGTGCCTTGTAGAATTTCTGCACAATGGAATGGGAAAAGGAAAAAGACAGAAACCCAGGAAAATCTGCAGAGAAAGAAAATCCTCTTTTGCCACGTCCCACCCAAATCAGGCTAAGATATTTCCTGTTTTGAAGTCAGAGCTGTCAGAAGTTTCCCATCAGAACACACCACAGGCTGACGTACAACATATGCTTTTGTCTTAGCAGTGCTAATCTTTTAGATAGAAAAATGTTGGTGACAGTAAATGCACAATGGAACCCTCTACTCCAAAAATGCCTACTGAGAGGAAATACTTCCTTAGGACTGAGAAAGACAGTCATGCTAGCACACGTCCAAACCTAACATGCTAGGGCAAGTCAATGAGAAATGCAGGAGAGGACACACACACACAAGTGTTAAAGGGTGAAGGTTTTAATACTACCCATCACAACTACAGGAAAGCAAGAGTTCTTTTTTTTAGGAATACAGTCGTCCTTCATTATCTGCGGGGAATCGGTTCCAGGAATCACCTCAGCTACCAAAATTCGTGGATGCTCAAGTCCCTTATACAAAATGGCGGAGTGCCGTCGGCCCTCTGTATCCGCGGATTTAACCAACAGAGGTTGGAAGTTCTTTGAATCTGCGAATTCGGAGCCCGAGAATACCAAGGGCCGACTGTACACCCAGTCAGGACTTAGCCACATATTATGCCTTAGAGCTTAATCCAGAAAGTGGGATGGATGGTGGTCTAATGAAGCCTTCATGCTTTAATTCAACACACACTTATGTAAACACCTGCTGCGTGTCCAAGGAAGTGTGTGCATATATATGTGTGTGTGTGTGTGTGTGTGTGTGTGTGTGTGTGTGTGCCCATGAAAGAATGAGAGAGCCAGAGGGTGGAGGAGGGGGAATTTGTGGTTGGCATGCACCCAATCCCCTGTAAACTAATCCTGAGGACAGAAATGGAACGCAGACCTATACACAGATGTCTCATTACCCAAGGAATCAGGAGTCTTTCGATATGCTTCCAACTTCAGCCTCCTCCCACCTTGCTGCCATGCGGATGCGCTGTGTGTAACTGGAGAGGGAGATATGGGATGAGGCACCTTGTCATAAATTCAATAGGGAATAAATGTCAACTGCTCCTTGGTAGAGTCTACTTCACAGGGAAAGTGGGACCAAGACAGTAGGTCTAGCTCGGCGCTTCCGAATCTAGGCAATTAACCCAGGCTGGCCTTCCAGACTCAGGGACTCTAAGCCTCTCCATCAAGGTCAAGTCTGTTACCTCCGTCGCTGCAGGTCCTGGAGTCGGAGGCCAGGCTGTCTGTGGAGCCCGTGGTGAAGCTGACGTGGACGCCCCTGAAGGATGGGCTAAGGCTCTCAGCAGAGCCCTGGCTCACCTTCTCCAAATCAGAGCTGCTCTTGTTCATTTTTAAAAGGTGCCTGGAAAATGTAGAGACAAATGATAAAAGTAATTAATTTGGTTTCTATTCAAAAACCAGCTGATGGATTATGAACTTACTATGCTCCTGAAGCCTGATCAGTGCCAGTAAGTTTTAAAAAAACAGTTTGGGGAAGAGAGAACAGGGACTCTTCTGAAACCTTACGCACATGAATGGCAGGAGATTTCTCAAGCATGGTTAAGGAGAAGTGAGTCTATTAAATTTAGAAAAGCACCAAAATCATGATTTGGGAGGAACTGCCTTCATATTCTGGCCCCGTTTGCCAAAACATTTACGTCATCTACTATATCCTATGTAACATCTCTACAAAGAAAAATTAAACATTATCATACAAGCCAATGTATAGAGATACACAGAGATTGGGTAGGTTTTGCAAGATCACAGGACAAGGGAATTGCAAATTCAGACCAAAAACAAGAGATTTCTTTTGTGCCTGATACTCTCTTGACATAGCTTCAAAGGGTCTAGCTTATTCCTTAGACTTAAGGTCAATTTTAACCAGACATCTAGTGCAATGTTTAGATGGAACCATGTTAACATAACCCTTATTCCAGAACTATGGAATGAATCTGCCCTTAGGCTTTCTATGAAATCTTTGATTGAATCTCTAAGATAGCATGACCGATACATCAGGGACAGGAATACCAAGTTCAAGAAAAAAGAACTCGCCTTGGAGAAAACAGTTCCATTATTAAGTAGAAGGTTTAGCTTATTGATTTCTCTTTCTCTCTTTCCAAGGACTACATGAATATTCACTCTGACCTGACATTTTCCCCACGCAGCGGGACAGACCACAATCAATCCAGCCCTTTCCCTGTTGGTGGTAACCCAGATTTGTCTGAACTGGTATTTCCTGATTACATGCCTGCTCCCACTACGGCAGATCTATATCTCAATACCTGCCGTAGGAAATACACAATACAGTATTGATTTGGCATCAGAGCTGCCTCGTTCAATGCACATGACCTTACAGCCAAGAATGTATCGATCATCCTCTGTGTTCAATATTGCACAGCCCTGTACTGGTCCTCACAGGCACTGGAATCCCTTGTTCATTAACAGAAAAGTTTAGAGAAAGTTCGTTCCCATGAAATGTGCTCCCTAGAAACATGTCTGTCTCCCCACCTCCAACCCTTAGAACCAGATTAAAAAACGTTTTAAAGCTGTTACACCTAAGTGTGACAGTGATGGCAATGTTACAACTAATAGTATTCTTTATATTTCAATGTCACTGTAGGGACCGTGGGGATATCAAATCTTTTGGAAGTGCTACGGCAGTATATTATCTTTATTTTACCCTCTGGCAAAATATAATCATAGAAAGGTTCATAAAATATTTTTATCCTCATCAAATCCATCAATAATGGCTTTTGCAGATGAAGCCAAGATATGAAGCTGTGAATAACGACAAGTCCTCAGTCTAGGAAAAAAGCCAGATCTATGGCAATCCAACTACGCTGCCCTCTTCAAAGTGGCCCCTGGAGTCTCTTGGTTTTCAGGCTCAGAAAGCTGCCAAGGGAGAAATTCCAGCACCATAGCTGCTGAGCTGGTGCAGAAAAACACTAGATGAAATGTATATAAATAGATGAAACTAAGAAATACATAAATGTGTGTATGTATGAGTATATACAGATACACACATGCACACACACATAATTATTTAGTATAACAGTGAAGTATTAAAAGAAAGAAAAATGCGCAGTGCCGGATGCAAAGGGAACAATGATTTTCAAATGACTAGTAGTGAATGAATGGCCAGGTCAATTTCATGAGCCAAGGCAGTTTACCAACTAGCAGTTTATTTTAATAAGAACAGACCAGAAAAAAATATGAAAATGTAGAGTGAGGATTTGTGAAACTTTGTTTTGTGGAATTTTTGTTTCGTGTGTGTATGTGTGTTGGATCACAATATTAAATATATTTCTTTAAAATATATTTTAAAAACCTGGTTCAAAAAAGGTTAAATAGGGATAGACAAACTTTTCCTTAAAGGCCAGATGGTAAATATTTTAGGCTCACAGATCATATAAGTCTCTGTTGCAAGTATCAACTCCGCTGTTGTAGCAGGAAAGCAGCCATTATATGTAAACAAATGGGTACGTTTTCTAGTAATACTTTATTCACAGACATAGATGGCTGGCCTGTGGGTGGTGGATTACTGACTCCTGATCTATTGATAGAACAGCCTTATTCAACAGAAGTATAATGCAAGTCATATATCTATACATGTATATATATATAAAATTTAAAAAATTTTAGTAGCCAAATTATAGATGAAATTAATTTTAATAATGTATTTTATTTCACAAAATGCATAAAAATATTGTCATTTCAACATGCAATGAATATAACATTATTAATGAGATATTTTATATATTTTTTTCATTCTAAGTCTTCAAAATCTGGTATGTATTTTATATTTACAGCACATTGCAGTTTAGGCTCACCACATTTTAACTAGTGGCTACTGCACTGTACAGGGCAGATCTAGAGAAACTCATGTATGGACAAGACTGTTCACGGTGTTACTAACAGCAAAAACAAAATCATAAACAGTCCAATGTCCATCAATAAAGGAGTGGATACCCTGTGGTATAGTCTTGTAATGGAATACCACATAGCATTCAAAAATAAATAAACTTGATTTTAAGGTACCAGTATGAAAATTATTCTTAAAATGCTGAATATTAAAAGTAGATTGCAAAAGCCTCATGTAAAGTGTGATACCATTTATATACAATTTAAAAACACATAATGATGCTATGTATTCTTTATATATTACATATATGTGGTAAAATGGAAATAACTTCATCAACTTCAAGATAGTGATGACTCTGGGTAGCAAGGGGAAATTGAAATGGAAATTGGATGGACAGGGATCTTCCACTGTACCTGCAATATTTTATTTTAAAAAATCCAAAACAGGTAACAAAATGTTAATATTTAAAAAATCTTAGGGGGACACATGAAAGTGAGTTAAATTATTCTTTGAACTTCATCGTATGCTTGAAATACTTGATAAGTTGAAAATGAACATAGAAATGTTCATTTCTAGAAAGAAGGAAAGAAAATCACTAGGTCCTGAATGAGTCCAGGATGGCCATTCCTGTTGACCTGTTGCTGAGCCTCTGAAAGGCAAGGAACACAGAGATGACCCAGTGAGATTTCCATCAGTCCCCATGGGACAGACAGGCTCTATGAGGATTGGTTCCACCACAGAATAGCCTCATGGATGGAAAAAGTTATTTCTCAGTCCTAACAACTCGCCTGAGACTGTGGGTGTTAATTTTTCTGCATCTAGTCACTATGAGAAGTCATAGCTGTGAAGCCCACCAAGTGAATGTAGACAAAATCAGATTCCTGTGGCTGCAGGATAAATTCTGTGTGCGTGCGTGTGTGTGTGTGTGTGTGTGTGTGTGTGTGGAAGTGGGAAGCCTCCAAATGCAGACTTTGGTCAATCTTAGTACAAGCCACAAGTGGAATTTTCATGTTTCCATGGCTTCTGGGGATATTACTACTGTTTCTCTACCAAAAAAGCTCAGGAAGCCCAGGTTCCCGCCCAGTAACAAAAACCCAACAGGCAGTTGGGATGCTTAGATGTAAATAAGGAGGAAAGGGGTGACCCCTTCTCTTAAATCTGTCATATGAACTGCATCAAATATCTTCCACCTTGGAAACCTGTATGATCTGCTGTCTTAGAGAATTGCCACTTTAATTATTGAATGAACAAAAACACACCAGATTTGAAAATGAAAGGGGAAGCCGGCCATCAAAGCAGACTGACAATCACATTGTTTTTGTATCTCCAGTCTGTGTGTGCAATAGATTTCTTCAGAATCCCTGCAAAAGGCTTAACATTCCGAAGGTGACTTTTCTGAGCCCTAATGGATTGTTCTGTCAGATGCAAGGCCAAGGTCAATCCGAATGTACTCAGCAACACATAACAAGACTATACTCATTCTAAAGGCACTTTTCCCTCATTAGTGATAGTTTGATTTGCCTTTCATGAAACCAGTGCAAACCATCTATAAGATGAACTGATGTCATGTGATTTAAGGAAGTGGCTTCATGGGCCCAAAACCACATACTCTAGTCTTTCCTCTCTGGGTGGCAAATAACACTCTTATCAGCTGGAGCGAGAGCCGGGCCCGCACAGATGTCTTTGCTCCGCGCTGTGATAAATGACTTGCTCTTGCTCAGACTTCCTTCCCTGCCTCCCCACGTTGATTAGACACAGTCACAGGAGAGCAGCGTGAAATACACAGCCAGTGGCACAGCGTCCTTAGAGACCTGAGCCCTGCAGCTGCTGCCCGGTGTTTGCAGAATGGCTTTTCCCCCCATTGTCCTTGGAGAAAGAAGCCTTGCCAGAGTTTTCTCCATACTGTATTAGTAGAAAGCTGCAAAAAATAATAATAATCCAGCCGGAAGAGCCATCTGCCAGACTTCCTCATTTGTAGGAAAAAAGCCGAGTCTAAAAATACCCCCTGCGTTTTCAGAATGTCCAAAATTTTTAACGGATACTGGACCCCAGTGTGGGTCAGAGATTGTATCTCGAACTTCACATGGCTGCTAGAATCCTCATGCGGCAGCACAACTTAAAGTGTGACAGAGGCACATTTTCATTCTCACGGCCGACTTTGGTTTAGTTCACATCCATTTGGTTGAAAACTTTTTGCTTCTGGAGCAGAAGATATGAAAAGTCACATAATGCCAGCATGCAGTTTTAGACTAGCTCTCCAGACCCTGGTACACAATCACACCACCCAGTCTTTGGATTGGGCAAGTTCACTGCTAAGTTTAGCCTTTTGGAGAAGCCCTTGCGGGTAGCTCTGAAAGCACAAACACGTTAGAAAACTCTATATACCTTGTTTACATTACCAAGAAGTGAAAACAGACTGGTTTAGATGCGAATAAATCAAGTCATGCCTAAATCAAAGAATGAGAGCCTCTTACCATCCCGGACTCCAGCCTGCGGTGCTGTGACCATCCGCATGGCCCCCCAGAGCCTGGGGATGGGCCGTGCCAGTGACCGTGGGGTCCCGCGGAGCAGCCCTGAGGATGAAGGGCCTGATGAGTGCCCTGTCAGACTGCTGTGCATTCACCAGCTCAGAGCTCTCCGTTTCCCCTCAGTTCCTCTCTGACTTTTCTATAAAATGCACTTCCTGCAAAAGCACAGGAAAATAGGGACGGCTTTGCCTCTGTGACCTGCAGCCTTCAATCTCCAATTGTCCTGATGGGCTGCATCATTAGAAGCAATTCAAATACCCTCTCAAATACACTCGGTTTCACCCCATTCACTCTCTACTATTTGGCCACATCCTAAAGTCAAAATCATTCAATGATTTGAGCTAAAACATGGGGTTTGCTTGGTGAATAGGAGCACCCCGTTTTAATTTATCTTATGCCTGTAGGACCTGCAGTGCATCCCCCATCCTGTCTCTTCTGACTCTCAGATTTTCCAACGAATAAATATTGACTGCCTGCTGCGTGCCGGGCACTGTGTCAGGTCTTGTGCATACAATAGTGAGTGGAGGTGACACCGTCCCTCCTTCAACAACCCTTCCCTGGTGGCACAGTGGTTAAGAATCCACCTGCCAATGCAGGTGACACGGGTTCGAGCCCTGGTCCGGGAAGATCCCACATGCCATGGAGCAACTAAGCCCGTGCGCCACAACTACTGAGCCCGCAGGCCTAGAGACCGTGCTCCGCAACAAGAGAAGCCACCGCAACGAGAAGCCCACGTACCACAACGAAGAGTAGCCCCTGCTCGCTACAACCAGAGAAAAGCCCGCGCGCAGCAACGAAGACCCAATGCGGCCCAAAATAAATAAATAAATACATTTAAAAACATGTTTATCTACAACCTGGTAGATAAATATTGATCAATCTCCTTTCAAAAAGTATATACAGTGTTCAAGCCACATCTTCCAAAAAGATCTGCAGCCTTGGGGCAGATCATCCTGACTCAAAATCTTTCCAAAATTCTACTCTCATAATGATGACCAACCCTGAAGAGCCCTACATGGAGCTCTTGTAAGTATTCTTGACCTTGGCAGCCATACTAGATCAGCTCTGGTCCTCTATGGTGACAGAAACACACACCCTGGATTTTCTTTGACACTCCCTATTTCAAATATTTCCCCACACGGTCTGTACATTAGAACATATGCCTAGTTTTTAGTTTGGAAAAAAATTATCACCATTTTGGTTAATCAATACCTATTACTTATGCTCATATATACTTTGCTCTAATGGGGCTAGTCTCCCACTGTCCGCAAAGCACCCTGCATTCCTGTCCTTTCCCCACCTTGGCACAGAGGAAAACATTCTCTCTCCCCTTCAAACCTTTTCCATCCCCAAGACCTAGCAGCAGGATCACTCACCTAAAAACCCTTCCTAAACCATCTCAATCTTCTCTGACTGGTCTCTCCCCTCTGGAACTCACACCAGTCTGATTCACATCACTAAGCATTTGGTTATAATCCTGGTTAGATTACTCTGTTTCATGTGAAATAGGCTTGTTGCCACCACAATTATAAACTGTTTGAGGAGCTGTGTCATAGTCAGGACATGCTGGAACACAGAGTAATTATTAAATACTTCTTGATTAAGTTTATCTGCCTCTGTTTCAATAACTGGGAGGCATCTAGGAGGATAAATGTTTCCTTTAAGAAAAGAATTACACTTGCCCAGCAAAACTTGCAAAAGGGGCATGCAAGAGGCAGGGACACTGAGTAAACAACAGCCCTCAGCAAAGCTGGACCTTTCTCATATCTACAAAATATAACAGTCCCAAAATATCCTGAATTTACACAATCTTGCAGTTAAAAAAAATTTTTTTTCAAGAGATGGGATGAGAAAGGCAGATAGCTACGCCAGAAAGGTTCTTATTGTTTTTATCTTTAGTGCTCTTTGATGAAGATGCTATGGGAGTTATTTTGCAAGTGTCTAAGTGCCAAATGAAGGAACTAAAGGATCCAGTCTGCTCTGGGGCAGGTTTCCCCGCTGATTTATTAGCATGTATAAAGATAGGAAATCAGTTTCATTTTGGGTCAGATGACCTTTACGGTCCCCACGGTGCAGACTTGTTAATTTGCATTTGCAGTTAATGCACTGGTGACTGCTGGGGCTCTTCAAGCTGAAAAAGCCTTTGGTTCAACCCCAAAATGAATGTGCTTTGCATTCAGTGGAAACCATTTAAAAATAGAAATGAAGCCTTTCTTTTTTTTTTTTTCTTGCGGTACACGGGCCTCTCACTCTTCTGGCCTCTCCTGTTGCGGAGCACAGGCTCCGGACGCGCAGGCTCAGCGGCCATGGCTTATGGGTCCAGCCGCTCCGCGGTATGTGGGATCTTCCCGGACCGGGGTACGAACCTGTGTCCCACTGCATCGGCAGGCGGACTCTCAACCACTGCACTACCAGGGAAGCCCAAGCCACGCTTATTTTTAAAGATAGTGGTAAGCGCGCCCGTGCACGCACGCACGCACGACTGCACCTACACACACATCTTTAGGTTACTAGTTAGCTAGTATAAAAATGGATAAAAATGCTTAAATTGGTCAAATGGAAATTTGGAGCCATTTGCCCTGACTATACACAGATATACTTTGGCGTTGAGAGACACAAATGGTTTTAAGATGACCTTTCCTGTCTTGGAAAATCAGTCTCTTATTTGTGGCCGCAAGTCTGCGTGGCTGTGTCCTTCCCCAAGGAGGTTCTGGTGCAGGAGCGAGAAGGGCAGATATTTGCAACTACCAAGCGTGGGGAGGTTTCAGCTAAGGCTGAGGATGGGGAGGCCAGCTGTTGAGAGCAAGTAAGAGAGTACGGAAGAACACAGCGGCTGGACCCCATCACCTGGTCCACTACGCTTACACCTCCAATCCCATCGCCTGAGAACAATAAGTCTTCAACTCCTGGCCTGTTAAGCCAAGGTGGAAGCTCTTACATCTGTTCACACAGGGGCAGATGGGAAAGAAGACGATGAATAACCACTGGAAGTAAAGACTGAACAACTGCAATCCACAGAGGGGCCCCTCCCACCAGCTGCCCTGCCCACAGGCCAGCATAGCGTGGAAGGACCCTCTGGAGCCTTTGGGAACAACAGCAATGTAAGCATTTGAATAGCTTCCCAGACAGATTTCAGAGTCACCCAGGAAGGCCACTGATGTAGTTAAGAGCATGAACACTGGGGCTCCGCTGCCTGGGTTTGGGGTCCTTGCTCCACTGCTTACTGGCTAGGTGTCTTGGAAAAGACGCTTAATCTCTCTGTGCTATAGCTTCCCATCCATAAAATGGAGATAACAGTACTACTTACCTCATTGTGGGGAAGGAGAGTGGTTAGGAAGGTTCAATGAGTTAATATTTAAAAAGCACTAAAAACAGCACCAGGTACATAGAAGGTACTGGTTATACAGAAAGAGGGGTGGATGGGTGGATGGGTGGGTGGATGGATAGATGGGGAGAGAGACAGAGAGAAGACTTCAGCAGCCTCCAGCAAACCCAGTAATTCTTTCTGCTACCTGGATAGAAGCAGAAAATGGATGGGCTAGAGATTTCACTCTCTTGGTACTTTGAAGAGACCCAAAAAAGAAAGTTCATCAGGGTGATTCTTTGAGGACATGCATTATTCTAAAATAACTAGGAAGAGTTGACTTGTCTGTCATCCAGACCTCAGTTTGAATCTACATATTCAAGAGCTTGATAAACTGTAGCGTAGCTCCAGGTTCAGGGGCTGACGTAGTCTTCAGATGACCAGGTAGCTTAGCTCCATTACACAAAAATTTAGAAACAGAAGAACCTCTTTTATTATATTAGCCTGCCTCCCCACTGTAAAAAAAGAACCTCCCATGATTCCTTCCCCCTTCACACCACCTCCCCACCCTCTAGCACACAGAAGACTTCCAGTGATGGACTGAACTAAAACTGTACTGAGTTGTTGCTCACCAACCTGGGAATCGCCGCTGTTCTAGTCCTGACCTATTCCTGTTGGAATCAATCCACCACAATGATCTCTGCCTGGCCAGAATCTTTTTGTTTCTAGACTACTGATTTTGGCAACCCTGCTTTCAGAATGATCTTTCCCTCCTTCTCTTGACTCAGCAAATGCTTCAAGTCCACTTTGTTGGCCCAGCTTCTGAGCCCAGCTATCGGGCTTAAGAAATCTGTATGTATTTATGTTAGATTTCATTCCTACCCTCCTGACTCGGGAGATTCAGGCTATTTGTAACTAAGTTCCTAGGATGATCTACTTCTCTACTCTCCACTTTGGTCCAGCCTGTTGCCTAATAAGGATAAGGTTCCCCTCCTACTCCTGGGTCAGTTTGTCAGCACCCTCTTACCCGCTCCCCAACAGCTTCATCTCCTGTCCACAGACTTAGCTGAACCCTCCCCACCCCAGGTAAGGGTTCTGGTCACCCAATTCCAACATGGGATGGTGTGCTCCCCACGCCATCAATTCTCGGACACCAGCTGGGTGTTCTACCATTCAACTCAATTCTGACACTATCTACCCAGAGACAGCCTCAGGTTCCACAAGGTTAAGGGCTCAGTCCCACAAGACCGCCCTCTGTTGCAGACGACCGGCTAGGGTTAGACAGGTTGGAGGTTCCAAATTGGCTGCAGAAGCTCACAGAGAAACATTTTACTTAAAATTAAAAGCACAAGACTCAGGAAGAGCCAGATGGAAGAGATGCCTCGGGCAAGGTATAGGGAAAGGGCAGGGAGCTGCCATGCCCTCTCCCAGTGCCCCACAGGCCACATGTGCCACTTGCTTCACCAACCTGGAAGCTCTCTGAAGCCTGTCCTTTTGGGTTTTTATTACATTCATTACATTACATATGCATGACTGATTAAATAATTTAAATCATCGGCCACTGGAGACAGATTCAACCACCAGTCCCTCTCCCCTCCCTGGAGGTGGTAGTGGGGGGTAAGACTGAAATACCGACCCTAATCACATGGTTGGTTCCCCTGGCAACCGGCTTCATCCTTAGGTGGGGTCCAAAAGTCAGCTCATTAACATAATAAAAGACACCTTTATGGCTTTCAGCACTTAGGAAATTCCAAGGGTTTTAGGAGCTCTGTGCCAGCAATGGGGAGGAAGACCAAATGTAGATTTCTTATTATAAATCAAAATGTCACACTAGGTAACTCCAAACATCCTCACTCTTCACTAGGCAGCCCAGTGCTTCTCTAGGAAAGCACAAAACCGTGCAGACTGGGACCACAATTAACGCATGCTTCCTGACCATCTAGCTCTTGCGGCTCCCTAGCCATCCTTTCACTGGACCTCCCATTCTCCAAAGCAAGACTGCTGTTAAGTATTTCATCGCACACACATTTTACTTTTCTGTTTCCGTAGAGATGAATACCTGGGTTTGCTCCAACTCCCTGCTACTGTAAGCAATGTTGTAAAGATCTTCACTGGGGCTTCCCTGGTGGCGCAGTGGCTGAGAATCTGCCTGCCAATGCAGGGGACACGGGTTCGAGCCCTGGTCTGGGAAGATCCCACGTGCCGCGGAGCAACTAGGCCCCTGAGCCACAACTACTGAGCCTGCACTTCTGGAGCTTGTGCTCCACAACAAGAGAGGCCGCGATAGTGAGAGGCCCGTGCACCGCGATGAAGAGTGGCCCCCACTCACCGCAACTAGAGAAAGCCCACGCACAGAAACGAAGACCCAACACAGCCAAAAATAAATAAATAAATAAAATTTTTTTAATTAAAAAAAAAAAAAAAAGATCTTCACTGTATATGCCCCTAATTGGTCTGTGTGTGTTACCCTAAGGCATGGCTCAGGAATGAAGACCATGGGGACACAGTGTGGTCTCATACTTAATTGTCCGGAGTAATTCGTTTTAGCTCCACTTACACCAAGTCCTCAATACTTGGTGATTAAATGACTATCAACATCAAGAAAGTCTCAGACTCTGTACTGCTGGAAGAGTCTTTCATTAGCTTTCCCTGCTTTCACAGGAAACGCAGACCAGTATTTAAGGTGGGCCAAGAAGCTGGATCAAGGGGCTGGATTTAGGATTTACTGCACAGACAATTCCCTATTTCAAGAGAACACAAATATAGAGAAGGCATTTTGAGAGATTTGAAGGGAGGTCACCAAGTAAACGTAACAGATCAGTGAATATTCCTGTCCCGGTTTTCTTCTACTTTCTTACCTAGGGAGATGCGTTTTGTCCTCACGTTGAACATTTTTATTAAAAAGATGGCCTTGGGCTTCCTTGGTGGCGTAGTGGTTAAGAATCCGCCTGCTAATGCAGGGACACGGGTTCAAGCCCTGGTCTGGGAAGACCCCACATGCCACGGAGCAACTAAGCCCGTGCACCACAACTACTGAGCCTGTGCTCTAGAGCCCGTGAGCCACAGCTACTGAGCCCGCATGCCACAACTACTGAAGCCCACGCGCCTAGAGCCCGTGCTCCGCAAGAAAAGAAGCCACCGCAATGAAGAGTAGCCCCCGCTCACTGCAACTAGGGAGAAGCCCATGCACAGCAACGAAGACCGAACGCAGCCAAAAAGAAATAAATAAAAGAAATAAATTTATTTTAAAAAAAAAAGATGGCCTAACTTGCCACCAGTCAAAAAGACTTGGAAAAATTATATGTAATATGAATTATGAAAACAATAATTTGTCTTCAATTTCCAAAATTTAAATTTATATTATAATATTTAATTTCCAATTACAAAAACTATTCCTCCAAAAGATTCTGACATACCTCCTAACGCGACCCCCTTACCCCTCAATCTGGGACACAGAAAGTCAGTGCTATAAGTCAAAGAGGGTGAGGCTAAGTGAAAATTCATTGTTTAATGAGATTTAAGGACCGAAAATGTAAATTTAAGGTCTATAAGCAGAAATAATACTTTAAATATTGGATACTAGACTTAACGGTAACTGTTTTTTACTAAAACAGAGTTCCCAAAATGCATGGAATATTCATAATCACTCATTAAACTTCACAGAATATTCACAGTCACTCATTAAGAGAAAACCAACCACTTTGGCACAATAGTCTGAGATTGAGGCTGTAATCAGAGAGGAAGACCATCTTCCGCAAACTCTTTGCTTTGGGCCATGTGGGCTGGACAGACCACACACCCCTCCCAGGTATGAACTTTTAAATTAGTATACGAAACAGTTATTGACCACCAATGATTTTGCATCACCGATGGTGAACTTTAGATTCCGAAGCTGGATTGGCAAGCAGCTGGCACACATGTCTGCACTCCCCCCTCGTATAACGTGCAGACAGTACTGATGGATGATGGCAAGCTCTCCTGCAGGGTGGGCACGTGGCCTCACTGTTTTCCATGAAGAGCTCCAGACTGGTACTCCAACGGATTGCAGCTGGTGTGGAGGATGCAACCTAACTTGTGGTGTGAGAATATGCACTCACAAAACCCTCCTTTTGATCCGCACACATTCATAAGGATTACTTTAAGCGACCGCCTCACTACGACTGATTTTAAAATTCCAAGGACTCTTCTTCCCTTTCTTCCTGATCTTCAAGGTCTTATTACTAATTAATGTGCCTATTTATCTCAACCATTCATGGTTTTATCCAAGGTGGCTGGATTTTCATTCATTTTGACTGTCTACAGAGCTCCTGAAGTCAGGAGCCATTCTGGAGGGTTTCTACAACTCAGGGACATACGGTGCACACACCGCCAATTATGGGCCTAAAACACAAGTTTTAGACTCTAGGGAAAATTTTTATAGCACGTGCATAAATGGGCACGAAACGGCTAAAAACCAAACTGACAGGAAGTCAGGGGGATCATTTGATAGTGACAGATACTAAAATTAACTGGAGAGTAAAATATCTGAGTAAAAAGGGAAGGATTTTTTTAAAGTAGTCTTTAATCTGGAACTTCCCCTTTGCCCCCAATGGAGAACACTTGTTTATATAAGTCTGCCTGTTAAAAAAGTACAGAGAATAAACTGTCCAGGGCATCAGACAAAAGTGGAAGCAGGGGATTTTACAGAGCTGTATGGGAACTGCCCGAACACCCTTAATACCCAGCATTTTTAGGGATCTGCTCAAAAGCCAACAGAAAGAAATAATGAGCGATTTTAGCACAGAGGATGAAGACTCTCATCTTAAACTCTGAAAAGTATTAGCTGCAGAAATGGCTGCTGAGGATTCTTTGTAGTTGGTCTCTCTACCCTGACAGAGGGAAACGCAAGCCTTTTCATGATCGCCAAACAACAAATTTCTTGCACTACAAATAGAGAATAGAGGTGTGAGCTCCACACCTCAAAGGTAGGCTGGCTATTCTAGGAACAAAGTCCCTTTGATCACTTGATGGGCAGAGGTGGCTTGATCATATGGCCCATGCTTGTGTTTCCCAACCCACCTCGGAAAGCACGGAAAATCTATTCTCAGAGAAATTAAACCACACCCTAGAATTCCTTGTTAATTCATGGGTGGGGAAAAAAAGTCCTTAGGTGATTACTGCCTGAAAGGAACATTCTTGTGGCAAGAGAGGGCTGGGCTCCACACACCTGCTCAGCTTTAAAAAAAAGAGCAAATGTACAATCGTTGGAGAGTAATTAATCCATGAAAGGATGCATTGTGCCCTCATGGTGTTTGCCCACCTTGAAGCATTAATAATTATTAACTTCAGTTTCTTTAACTCAAGGCGACAATGTTCTACTGAGCAAGGCTGGCCACAGAATTATAACGGGGTGTCCAGTAAAAAATAAGGCCAAGATCTGTAGTTCCCTCTGGCCTTTCTTCCCCCTAATTCAATAATCTTTTATTGAATACCTACTATGTCCCAAGGTATCCTATGGGAAAGTCAAAGGAAAATGTATAAAACACGGTTCTTGTACTCCCAAGAGTTTACAAGCTTTCAGAGAGATATGAATATGAATCCAGTTTAGTTCAAGACACTACATTAGCTGCCAAAACAGAGGCAAGAAAAGAGCACTGGGGCCACCCAAAACCTGGGTGTCAGAAAGATACTTTGATACAAGTATTTAACGATGCTACTTGTTCCTTTTCCAATATTTCTTCATGCGCAAAACATAAAGATAGGTGCTTTGGGCCATGATGAAATAAACAGGGTATGGTCTCTGCCTACTACTGTCTATTGGATAAAAATTGCTTGAGCATCTACACGTGCCCGGCATCGAGCAGGATATTTTGGGATGACAGATGGTTAAGCATGCTTTTCACCTTCAAGGAGCATCTGGATTTTTTTTTTTTTTTTTAATAAATGGTTATGTATATGCTGTACTATGTGTGATCTTGTATCAGGTCAAAGGACCTTAAAGGAAGGACTATTTTTTCATTACTCCTGGACACCAAGCCGAGCTTACCTTGGCCTTACTGAATAGAACAAGGAATCTGGTGAGAGTCCAGATGCTATGGTAAACAGTCTCATCAAAAGCAATCAAAGCAGGAGTGAACCTTTCGTGGTCATTTTGCACATCTGCCGATTTAATTCATACCAACTCAACCCTCAGGGGCCTTAAGGGGCAGAACCCCAGTCACTGGCTTTTTAGCACCTTGCACAAAGTGTAACAGAAAGTAGGCAATTAGTAGATATCTGATGAATAAAATAAAGAATCTCTAATCCCTAACCTTCACCATGGATGCCTGCTCAAAAATGGAGAGAATATTGTAAATATTTCATATATATGAAAATCAGTGATTTTAAAAAAAATTACAGAATAGGAAGAGAGGAATCAATTTGATTTCTCCCTGCTTCAGCATCACTGGATGTCCCATGTCAGGTTCTACCCACAAACTCATGGGAAGAGGCCAGCTAGTAATTTCCCTCTGGCACGGAGCAGGATATAAACTTGTATTGTTGATACTTGTGCTTTGTTCTGTTTGCCAAACTTTGTGTGTGTGTTGAGGGGGGCGGGGTGTGGAAGGCAATTTCTCCCCCTGAAGTATGCCCAGTATTCAGTCTCCCCTGGACCGACTCGACCTCCAGCTGACTTAGTTTTGTCAAAAAGGCTAAACATAGAGAAGATTCTTGAAGCACATACAGTGCTTTCCAATACAAACTGTGATCTTCAGAATGCCACCCAGAAAAACCTGTTGTACATGAAGAATGTGGGATTTCTTAGTAAATTGTTGCCATCCCATTGTAATCCACTACAGTAGAAAGGGCTTCAAGAATAAAGCATTTGGAGGTTTCATCAGATTGGATATGGGGTCTGGAGACAATGACCCATCTCACTCATCTGACTCCCATCCTCAAGGTCATGCTAAGAGATCATGTGATTGAGAGACCACACAATGAAGTCGCTTTGGTTCCTCTGGATAGCAACGTGGCCACTTCTGTGTGCAGAAAAGACCTCCATCTTTGACACCATCACCACCTGTCTGCTGAGAAGCCACGTGGAAGGGAGGGAGGGAGGGAAATTAGGAATGAACGAAAGTCCAGGACAGACTCAGTCTCTGCCCCCAGAATCCCTGCAGAGGAGGAGGAGAACTTAGTACTCTTGGGTTAAAATTACAATAAGCATGAGTGATAACTTGAAAACAAAGTCATCCCTCACTTTCTTGGGGAAACGTTTCTTTCTTTTGATTAGTCTCACCTGGGGCCAGACCATTTGGAAACTAAAACCCTATAAACCTGTCTTATTTCTCAGTCACCTGTTGTCCTCCAATTCCACCTCTGAGTTCAGGTCTACCAGCCTCATTTGGGGTTTCTTTGTGAAATGCCTGTTCTGCACTAATGAGATGATTTTCCCTCAACTGACCTTGTCATTCAAAAGCCATAAGTCATTTAAAACGCAGTTTGCATCCACAAGGAAATAAAAGGCAGAAATAAATTTGATTTTTTCGCATCTTAATTACTCCCCCAGGCACTGGCTGCTCTCATTAAACTGCCTTAAGTCTTGAACGTGACATTTAAACTAAGAAGTCCACACTTCCTTCCTGCAGGTTTTCATTTTCTAACCAGCAATATTTGTTGACCCTCACCTTCCAACTCTGCTCTAAAGTGGAGCAGGGGTGACCCAGACTCAGTGGGGTCAGTCAGGCTGAGTAGGTGTGAGCTTGTACAGGTAGGAGGTTGCCTTGGCAGCAGCAGGTAAAGAAGGACCCAGGGCCCTTACCTGCCCGGGAGGAGGGGTGGGCATATACTTAAACACCTCTAAATGGCTTTCAGGCATTAAATGAGTATTGAGAGCCTTCGTCCTACATGGCATTACAGCAAGAGTTTCCTCAGGAACCCTAATGGGAGTTTACAGAGGATGATATCTCAAAACAGATAAGCTACTGCCAACCATTCAAAACAAGACCACAGGAAAGCCAAGCCACTCTCAACATCTATTTTTTTTTTTCCCTCCAAGTGAGTCAGTTTTGTAAAACAGGACCGTAGGAGCATGATTCTTTCTTCTTCCATAATCGCCCAAGAAAGTAGGTGGATCTGCTTAAGTAAGTGTTAGTAAAGAGTAACACCACCTTGCATGCAGCAGCCCCCTTCTCTAGAGCTGTGAGGGTACATAATACACATCGTGACAGCAGTTATCTTTGTTCACAGGTGAGCTTGATCCTTAGAAACAGGACCCACTGAACAGATGACCCATGTGAAGAAATTAAGTTAACCTGGGATGTCGCTCAAAGACCTTCCAGCATTTTTCCATCTTGGAAAACTGACATCAGCCTGCAATAGTCACCAATGTGGTGCTGGTATCGGTACTGGATCAACTGTGGGCTGCATTCTCATCAATACTCTGATGTGCCATCACACGGCTAGGTTTGAAGGCTGTGGGTTCCTGACACCCTCCTCAAAGGAATTCAGTACGTACAGTACCGAGTTCCAGAAATAAAAGTCAATTTATGGTCCTGAGCCTGCCCTCTTATCTCCTCATGGGAGAGATGTGATGATTCAAAAGAGAATGTTGGTAATGCTTGAAAAATCTTCCTCAAATGAATATATATATACTAGTTTGATTTATTTTAAGTGGTACCAGATGCTCTTTTCTTTTTTCTGTGTTCCCTTACGCTAATTTTATTTCCTAGATTTTTCTCCCCAAAGTTCTGAAAATAAAAACTTTTTTTTAAGAGCTGGCACCTAGAACCTCTGAGATTCCCACCTGGTTTATGTTTTATATAATCCAGTGGTTTTGTCATAAAAAACTGGCCCCCAAACTTGATCTCAATCAACCCAGATGCTAACGAACATTCTACCTGAGTCACATTGTTACAGTGGGTGACTGGGGTTTCTCCAAACATTATGATTCTCACCAAGAAAGTTTTAGTTCCTTCCCCAAGGCTCAGGTGGTGTTCCCGGGATCGGGCCAGGCCCATTCCTACAGGGTGTGTGTGTCCCTGCCACTGTCAACAGCTTGGGGCGGCTTTTGCCTACATAACTAATCTCTGCATTGGATTCTGCTCATCTCACTCGAGCCTTTCAACAACAGGGTGCTGCAAATGTATTGCTATTATTAGCCCATTTTGGACAATAACTTGGAGGCCCGTTCACAGCGAGTGGCTTGCGTAAGATCACTTAACCTGTAGGTGAGACAGGCACAGCATGAACTCGATTTTCTGACTCCAAAGCCAGTGCTTTCCACCAACCTTCCCAGGCCTGAGGCAGACAGATACAATGCCCACGTTTTACTCGCATGCCCTGACTGCTCCCTAAGCCGGCTGATGTGCCCTAGGTGTTTGGAAGCACAGACTTTGGAAGCAGACTGCCACGGATGGCCGTGTGACCTTGGCAGGTTACTCAGCTCTTCCTATCTCTGTTTCGTCATCTGTAGATGGTAATTCCTACTTCCTAGAGCTGTTCTGAGCATCAAATGAGTTAATATGTCTAAGTCTCTTAGCTCCCTGCCTGGCCCATAGTAAGTGCCATATAAATGGGAGCTCTTCTGAGCTGCCTCATTCATTTAGGGAGTGAAAACTGTAGCCCAAGAGTCTGCGGTCACCCTACGATCTGGAGGATGGCTGTCTACTCTGCATAGCAGGCGCCCAACTCAATACCAGAATAAAGTAGCGGTCCCGGAAAAAGCCCATGTTAGAACGTATCACAGCCCGTGATGCTTTGATGTTCAAAGTCAAGTGTCACAGCCGCTTCCCCCTGCGGTCAGTTCCCCGCTTCTGACATCAACCTGGAGGCACATGAGCTAAAACAGAACCAACAGAGATGACCCGACTGAAGGAAAGTCTGTTCGGAAAGGCTGTCAGCTTTTGAAAAACAGCAGGTTGCTCCTTTCCCTGATAGGAATCAGTTCTGCTCTAATAGAGGGCCATTTTTACCCCCCAGAATTTGAATTCCATGTACAACTCAATACCTTAAAAAAGGCATTTATTTTTCTTGGGCCTTTGAGAGGGACTTTAAACTGGACTTTAAACTCGGGCCTTTGAGAGCAGTGAAGCAGTGGAGAAAGCTTTCAGTTTCAGCATGCTACCATGAAACTATATATATATTTTTTTCTTTAAAAACCCACATCTGAGGGTTCCAAACCATGTGCAGCACCTCCTACTATTCTGCTTTTGGCTCCAAAGCCTAATCGCCATCATGGTCACAATTTAGGAGCCCTTGCTCCTTGGCCTCCCCATCTCTTTGCCTCTTGAGATTCTGTAGCATAGCCTCCTGGAGCCTTCTTTTCCATGTTTAAATAAACGGGGAATTTCAGGATTTGGGGGGAAAAGCCTGCTGAAGACACTTCAGAGGGATGGAGAGAAAAAAAAGTACCAGATTATAAGAGGACGGGCACCAGGAAAGAGCGACAGCTTGGCATTGCTTCTTGGAAAGATGCCTTCCGAATAGCCAATCCCAAGCAGGGCACTGCTTGTAGGTTTGTGTGCTGAGCACCAAGTCACAGAAATTTACACAAAGGCACGAGGGCCTTTGGGCCGACACTGGTGCCTGGAGGTAGGGCTCTGAGCCTGGGCCTGATGGCTTCGGTACAGGTGGCAAAGACCAAGGTTTCTGAAAGAGGCCTCGGTCCTGCCAGATGAGCCCCGGAGTCGCGCGCACACACACAACTGTACTCACCGTGACTTCGGAGGCGGCGGGGGAGGCGAGAATGCCTCGATCCCACTTTTGTCCTTGGGGAACTCAAAGGCAAACGAGGCCGATTTGCTCATCCCGGTCCCGGCTTTGCTCTTTGGCCCAGAGGCGCCATCTGTGGGGCGGGGACGGAGCCAGGTGGAGGAGCTGCATGGGCCCGTGGGGCCACCGTCCACCCCTCTCCCCCAGCTTTGGCTCAGCAAGTCCTGTTCCACCTCCTCCTCTTCCTCTATCCGGCACTGGCGGCTCCAGGCGCCGGTCTGGTACCGGGGCCGCCTCTGGTCCGAGGCTGACGTGGCAGTGGCGGGCGGGGGGCCCCTGGCAGAGTCGCTGGCAGGGACACCGTTGGCCCGGCAGGAGGAAGCAGGGTCAGCGGGGCCCCTGGATGGAGGCTGGGGCCCAGTGACACCCGAGTTGCCTTCGCTGAGGTTGGGCTGGGGGGAGGCCGATGGGGACACTGGGGACCCTCCGGGGCTACTCTTGGACAGCTTGGGAGGGATGGCAGGCCTCCCCTTGGGCGTGCTCTCACTGGCACCGTGATGGCGGCTCTCCCTCGAGCTGAGCCCCTGCCCAGCCGAAGGCTCCCCTTCGCCTGCCTCAGGGGCCTGGCTCAGAGGCCCGCGAGGCCACTGCACCCCCACCGAGGAGTCAGGGCTGCTCAGGTAGATTGTCCGGTGGTCTTCTTCTGGGTGGGCCGCCATGACTGTGATGGTGGCCGCCACCTGGGGGGCCACCTCTGGGCCTTCCCTGTCCTGGCCCCAGCCAGACGCTGTTTTCTGAGCCCAGGTGTTAGCCATCCTCACCTGGCCCTGGCCCTGGGCAGCTGCTGCCTGTTCTGCCTTGGCCTGTGGCCTGGAAGGAACTGGAACAGCCTTCTTCCTCTTGGTGCTCTCAGCATAGATGGGTTCAGGCTGTGCAGTCTCCCCGGGGTGGGATGGGGCCTGGGGCTCCCCAGTCAGCCCCAGGCACCTGCTGGAGGCCACCCCGTGGCAGCCAGAGTCCTGCTGCTTCCCCGGCCCAGGTGCCTTCATGAGGGAGCAGGAATCGCTCCCGTGCTGGGGGACCAGGGGGCTGCTGGCGCGGCTACTGGCACTCCCGCAGGAGAGGCCATCCGAGGAGCTGGCGGCCTCTGAGGTGAGGGACTGCTTCTTGGGGCCCAGGCGGGGTGGGTTCTCTGTCAGGCCCTGGCTGCGGCACTCCCTGGGGAAGCTCAAAGCCCGCCTCTCCTCCTCGGTTGGCTTCGAGCACATCCCCTGCTCCCAGCAGGCCGGCGAGCAGTCCCTGCAGCCCTGTCTGCGCCCGGAGTCCTCAGCCTGTGAGGCGTCCTGACCACCTGGGCTCCGAGGGCAGCAGTCCAGGATGGAGCAGTATTCTCCCCCTTCGCTGTCCCCTGAGGGCGAGCACCTTTGATCGCTGTCATCCTCCGAGGGCAGGGATTCCCGCAGGGGCTGTGCAGAGGGGTAGGGCCTGGGGCCCTTGTGGCAGCCAGAGGTCATCTCAGCAAAGGCAGCCAGTTTCTGGCGGAAGCTCTCCTGAGGGGAGGTCAGCTCTTGGTAGGGAATCGTGGGTTTATCTTCTCGTCCAAGCTTCTCATCGGGGAAGCTCACTGGGTGGAAGGCGACACTCCGTTCCCCCCGGGGCTCTAGGCTGTGCAGGCCGACCATGGCATAGGCAGGGGGGCAGCGAGGGTGCCCCCCATCTGCCGGGGCCAAGGGCCCAGCAGGCTTCTGGACGCCTCGGAAGCTGCCCAGGTAAACTACTGGCACATCTTCCTGCTTCGGGAGGGGGAGCTTGCCGGGGGCTCGTCTCCAGATGACCTACACAGCCCCAAGGTTAAAAGACTTACATTAGACCTTGTCAGAGAAAAAAGGAAGAGAGAGAAAGTGAGAGGGCAGGGCCATGACACTGTAAACTGTCTTCCGAGCCACCATGAAGCAGGCGGGCAGCGTGCCTACCCTCTAACCTCCCCACAGCCTTCTTGTCATCACTGGGGGCCCGTGGAGCCACTGGGCTTCCCGTACACTGCACTCCTCACCCCTGTCTGTAATTCTTTTGGCTTAGGTCTGTGAGGTAGGGGGGGAAAAACGCCAGAGAATAACGTTTTGCCTTCTCCCTCGAAACTGCTGGACGAGATAAGTTCTCCCAAGGGCTTCGAAATAGAGTTTGGGGTTTTGTTTAATTTTTGCTTTGTGTTCATTAGTGTTTTGATAACATTGTCACAGCACAAAGAAAACAAAGCCATAAAGCTTTTAAAAACACTTTGGGGGGCTTCCCTAGTGGCGCAGTGGTTAAGAGTCCGCCTGCCGATGCAGGGGACACGGGTTCGTGCCCCGGTCCGGGAAGATCCCACATGCCGCGGAGCGGCTGGGCCCATGAGCCATGGCCGCACAGCCTGTGCGTCTGGAGCCTGTGCTCCACTACGGGAGAGGCCACAACTGTGAGAGGCCCGGGTACAGCAAAAAAACAAAAACAAAAAAAACACCAAAAAACACTTTGGGTGGGTGGTGGTGGGGTCAGAGGGCAGCAGGGTGAGGGCCGGTCTCCGAGCTGGGTCCCGGCTTCCTTGCTTCGCTCTGAGCTGTGCTCTTTCTCCCAGTTACAGGCAGTGACCTCAGCCGAGGCTGCATAAGTGGCTGGACTAGTCGAGCTAGAGACAGCGATGTGGGGTGGTCATTCCCATCACTGAAATCACTGTCCCCTCCTCCTTCCCCTCTAGTCTCCCCTATCCCCACTTTTAAAGCAGTCTCAAGGCAGAGTCGGCTTCTGGCTCCTTTCCAAGATGATTCAGAACAGAAAGAGTCCCTGGTTTACATCTGTGAAGGTCAAAGGTATCGAGAAAGGCCTGGGGAATGGGTGTAACCAGCTTCTGCAAAATGGAGCGGCTTTGAAGGGGACAGGAAGCTGAATGCAGCCCCAGGAGATGGCTCACCTTAGTCAAGCCTCCCTCGATTTAAAACTGACCTCTGATTTCACAAACGCTCACACACCCTTCCTGACCCACTCACTATGATATTTTAAGGAAAACTAGTTAAGTTCTTAGAATATGCCCTACAAATGCAGATTCCCAGAAGACATGTCTAGAGGCAGCAGGCTCCATGTGCCCTTTAAATAATTACACCTTGGTCAGGGTCACCTGGGGGATGAGCGGAATGGTCTAATCTCTAAGGATGTAATTGTCTTTAGTAATCCTAGATCAGAGCTGGAAAAACCCAAGCTTCGAAATTGAAAATATGAACACTGTCTGGGAGTTGGATGACATTATGGAATTACTGCTGACATTTTTAAGTGTGATAATGATATTTTTGTATAAAGACTTTATGTTTTAAAGATGTACTGACATGATGCAGTATGTGGGGTTTGCTTTAAAACCACAGGTGGGGAAGGGAGGGTCGGGGCAGGGGTAGAGACGGAACAAGATTGGTCATGAGTTGATGATTATTCAAGCTCACGCGGCAGGGTGGTGGATGCATGGGATTCGTTAAGCAATTCTTGCTACTTTTGTATATATTTAAAATGATCCATTAAATTAAAAAATTTTTTTAACTTTTTAGAAAAAGCTTCATTCTGGTGTGCCCTGATACAGTCTTCAAATGAACTTGGGGGGACTGCATTGATGGTTCTCAGACTAAAGGGACAGAGAGAAAGGAGGGCAGAGAGAAAAGAGAGGGCGGTAGTTGGGAAGGAGCAGTTTTGGGGTGAGCCAACAGGAAGCCACCCTGCAGGAGTCCTGCTGGGACAGCCCTCCTTGGCCGCCCGCCAGTCACCGGTGTTACAACAGGAGCAGCCTCGTAAAAATACCACAAAAATACCACGGGGCTGAGTCAGCCTCACCTGCGCAACGTCGGCACTCACGCCAGCCTCTGTCCACCCATCGGAGGCATCGGAGCTCATCATGGTGGGCTTCACGGCAATGGTGGGCTTGGAGTAGGGCGAGCTGCTCAGGCCTTCATCTTCCGGGCGGCCGCTCTCGGGCCTGGGGGGCAGGCGAGGCGGAGGGGGCAGGCTGCCGGCTCGGGGCTGGGGGCGGCCGGGTGCCGGCTGGTGGTCGGTGCGCAGGCAGAAGCAGTTTTTGCAGGACCCGGGCTTCCAGATGTGCTCCACAAAGTCGCTGCACGCAGACATTTTCGGGCTCTCGGGGTTCACTGGGATGGTCTGGTGCATCTTGAGCAGCAGGCGGGGTGCTGGTTCATCTTGCGCCTGGCTCCCTGCCGTGGTCTCAGGGGAGGCGGATGGGGCTCACAGGGCGGCTTCCTGGAAAGGCAGAAACTCCTCATCAGAGACCTCCCCTGCCAGAGGACGGGGGCATGATCAATTCGAGTCTGATGCTGTGACTGGGGAGCAGAGCGGGGAGCAGAGGGAAAGGAGGAGAAAGAGGTAAAGATAAATATTCTATTCATTCTGAGACCCTCACCCATTTGTCATGAGGCTCTTAATCCCTTTCTAGTGGTGTGGCCTTAGAAAAGCCGTAAAAGCTAAACACAGCTCTGTTGCATGAGTAGAGAGCGTAAAAGACACTTCAGTCCCCTAAACTCCTGAGTGCTTGGAGGTTTGGGGCAGTTAACGGGAAGAAACCGCACAGGGCTGGCGATGAGAAGCTTGTGGCTGACCCATGCCTCCCCTGCTGCTAGGGGTCTCGAGCCTGGGACTCTGCCCCAGAGAAACAAGAACTACCAAGTAGGACAGCAGATAAAAATCGTGGCTTCTGGAAGACAAGGCCACAATTTTTAACCAAGAACGATGTGTGTGGGGAGGCAGGCCTGGGCTCTGACATCAGCACTGTAACCCGTACTTGTGAGGATATGGAGACAGAAGTGGTGAGCAAGGGGGGAGGTGGGGTGCCGGCTGCCCCCCAGGGACCTTTGTCGGAAGGTCTGGCATCTTGGGAATTCACCCTCCCCGGCCCCCCTTTCTTAGTATGCCTCATTCAATCCAGGGCTCAGTGAGATCAATACAGCCAGAGCTGCAGGGCCAGGGGGAAACCGAAAGAGAGATTCATGGTCACAACAGCCCTGTGGTCTAGGGCTGGTTAGGCTACAACAGAAGGAAGAGATGATCACAGTTATTTTCCCTACGAGGCCCCTGAAGGGGAGGCAGTGAGCTTGCTGAAAGAGTTTGTTGCCTCTGACAGTAAAAACTGAAGGCTGAGAGTTTGCACCATAGAATTCACTCAGTAAATTCACCATTGAGGGGGAACTCGAAGGGTTGCAGATTTTAACCAGTTAACCTGAATAACATCCATCAGGTAGCTGTCATCCCCATTTTACAGATGGGAAAAGAACGGCAGCGACATCAACTAAGACTTGGCCACAGACACAGAGAGTTCGGGGGTTCTAGAAAAAGAAGCCAACTTTGCTGGCAGCTCCTCATTATCACCTCACTCATCACCTCATTCTTTATACTGAGTTGCTGCCATTATCTGTTTGCTGCTTTTGCTCTTCTTTCCTCATTTAAATGAACTGACTTCCTCAAAAGGAGAGCGTTCAGGAGAAAATCGTCCTGAAGAATCTACAGTGAACACACTCTCATTAAACAGGGAGGGTTTGGCCCTGGGATCTGCTTTCCACTTTCCTCCCGTGAGACCTGGCTCTGAGGTTGATGCTCTCTATACCGTCAACAGGACTAACCAGGTGGAATGAGCCAGGAGCCCCAAAGATCATTCCAGAATCTCTGTGGGAAGAGCTCTCTTTCTGGTCTCCCACACTCACAGAGAGGGGTGCCTATTCAACAAGAGCTGAAGCTATATTGGCCTCTTTTCCCTCCAAAGTTAACCAGGAAGCCCTTTAAGCTAAATGAACTCTCTGAAATAAAAGACAAGTATTTGTCTTTTAGTTTGTGACCGTTGTTAGGATTCATGCATCAAGATGATTGCAAGTTGGGTTCTCCTCCTCCTGCTACACCCAAGTTGCAGGTTCATTCCCTGCCAAGTTCCCAGAAGAGGTCACTAAGCTTCAACAGGCAGAGGAGAGCAAGGATTTTTCTTTCTCCTACAATCCCAGGCCACGGAGAGCTCCAGGCTCTGCTGCTAGATTGTGGAAAGAGGAAAAAGCGGAGGAGGTGCTCTGGTGTTCAGTAAGGCAAATCTCCATACCCCTGCCCCGAGGTGAGGAGAAAGTCCTTTCCTGGGGTTCCTGGCCCCCCTCTTCTACTGCAGGCAGAGGCTCCCACGCCCCAGGTGGGATGGAAGGAGAGAGCTTGGGAATCGGTTCTGTGTGGGCTCAGCTCCTTCCTGCAGCTCCTCACAGGGCTGGGCTATCTGAGGACGGGGGGCATCCTACAGATTCGCAAAGCAGCCGCTTGGGGTAGCCACGCCTCATCTCCTGCTCAACAGGCAACTGACCCACGCTTGTCATGGTTGCTTGGTGCCGGAGGTTCCCCTCCTGTGCCGCAGATGGCCCACTCCAGCCCTGGGACTTTTGGTAGGCTCTGGATTACCAACGTTCGGGAAGCTTCCAGAACCCCTCACCAGTTCATGAGCACTCTCCTTGCTCCCATCCTCAGCTCTGAAATTCTCTGACGGTGAGTACAACTTCTACCACAGACTGGAGAGGTTTTTCAGGAAAAAAGAATGAAGACGAGAACAGAATAAAGCCCTGAGCTCCTCTCCATTGCTGACTCACTACACATCCTGTTAAAACTGGTTTCTCAGTCACAGCAAACAGAATCTATCACTACATCAAGCCAGAAAGGATTCTCTCTGTCTAGAGAGGTTCTGTGCTTGGAATTATATCCAATTTGTTTTAAGTAAAAGATGGTGGAAAACTCAAGTGGCACTCACAAAGCAGGAGCCCTGCCTGCCTGCCGGTGCCAGCTCTCCACAGTCTGGGAATGGCACCTTTCCAGCCCACATTCCTTGCCTCCGAGGGGAGGTAGCCCCCAGAATTATGCAAATTCCTCCATTTCAGTGGGAGGCAGCAGTGTAAGATTAGAAAAAGATCTCAGCATTCTTTCTGATCCAAGTCATGATAAAATATCTTTGCCTCTGCAAACTTCTGCACCAGATTTGTGGCTAAAATGTGCAAGATTGAAGCTGTCAGACACACACCCACCCCACTGGAAAAAGAATCCGAAGAATGGTGACCAGATCCATAAAATGAAATCTTTGGGCTCCAAATGCCCCTCATACTTGCATCGAAAGTTGCTCACATCTTACCCTGAAGTGACAGAATTCCAGAAAATAGTCATCTAAAAAAATTATCTACATTACAATTAGATGAATGTAACACCGGAAAAGAGAACTATTTATGAAAGTGTTTGTCTGGATTTCAACACTCCATTGACAGAGGTTGCCCCGGCAGAAAGGAGAAAGTGACAGCCTTACCTCCCCCCTCCCCCCGCACACACAGAGGGTAAGTCATGATATTCACTCAACTTTTAATTTTCTTTTTTCCTTCTCCAGTGCAATGTAATCTAATCTTAGCAGTAGGAATGTGGTTTCTGTGGGTTAGACCCATTCTAAACCAGTAAGGAAGATACCCGCGTTCCACAAGACCCCATGATAGCGAAATAACCGCACAATTTCCCAGTGCTTCCTGTCAAATTTCCGGCTCAAAAAGGGAAGGGGTTGTTAAGGACAGTTCAGGCCAATGATCCATAGGGCCTTCCCAACCTGACTCTGGGCTGGACGCCTTGCAAAACTCCTCCCTCTTAGACCTTTGGGCTTTGCTATCGGCTCTGCAAAGCCATGTGCTTGCTGGCTGAGCTTCACCTGAGAGAAATATACAGAGCCGGCCCTGCCTCCATTCTCAGTGGAGAGGTTCTATTTTCTAAGTGTGTGTGTGTGTGTGTGTGTGTGTGTGTGTGTGTGTGGCTGGGGAAGCGGCAGCACAAGCAAAGGTTAACAACGTGCCCACAGTAGCCTTTCAGAGGGCTCTGCCACGGCTCAAGAAGAAGGCATCGTCTCGTTCCCCTTGGAGACCCCCAGGCTGGCATCCAACTCGGGGCTGCCTAAGAGGCAACTACTAACTTGGGTCCCCAAAGCATCACCCCCGGGGGCCTGGTCCGAGGCGCGCGGGCGGTCTCTCCCTCTCTGCTCCTTTGACAATCCTGCGGCCGCGGAAAGGCAATCTCCACAATAGCAATCCCCAAAGCGCTCCGGTCTTCTAACCCAAACCCAGCAGCCAGACCAGCGAGACCAGCAGAACAGTCGGTTCCCTTGCCTGAACTCGGAGGAAAGTTTCCCCGTTCGAAAGAGCGCGATTCTCGAATGAATCGAAAACACCCCTCCGGCTCCCCGGTCCTCCGGGATCGGCGCCTCCACCTCGGGCGCAACCCGGGGCGCACGCGGTCCGGACGCTCCACCCTCCCCCAGCGGCCGCCTGTCACTCCGGGGGACGCCGACTGGGGTCGCCCGCTCGGTAACCGCCGCGCTCCCCCGGAGCTTCCCTCTGCGCCCACGTTTGCCAAACAAAAAGAGGCAGGCTTTGGAGAAGGCGCCGCGGGCTCACCTCGGGGCCGCGCTCCCCCGGCCTCGCCGCTGGTCTCCGAGCCGCCCGCCGCCCCGCCGAGCGCCTCGGAGCATTGTTTGGAGAGTGTGTGCGCGCGGTCCGTCCCCGGCCGCGGGCGGTGTCGTCTGCCTGGGCCCGGCGGCCGGGTGGCAGCTGCGAGCGCGGCTCCGCCCCCTCCGCCTGCGGTGGCGCCGCCCGCCCAGCCTCAGCCGCACCTCCGGAGTCCCTGCCACCGCCCCGCGCCCCCCGCCGGCGGGCGCGCTCCCAGGCCCCTGATTCCTCCCGGAGATCCACGCCCCGCCCCTCCCTCACGCTCCGGACGGAGGCTCCGCCCCCAGCCCGAGACTTGGAGGCGTCCGACCCCCGAGCGAGCGCCCTTTTCCACCCCTCCCCAAGGAGGGCCCGAGGGGTTCTGCAGGGGCGAGTTTCGGTGTCTAAAGCCTTCCTTTTCCCATGATGTGCGCATAGGTATGTAGTTGTCTTGCGTCCCTTCATCCTGCCTGCTCTGAGAGACCCTGAGAGGACCAGAGAGGCGTGGAGGGTACAGCCCCAGAGCTGGAGGGGCGGGCGGGGGGGGAGGAAAGCGAGGGGTCCGGAGGGGAGTGATGAGGTCAGGACCGAGACGCGTTCCGAAAGCTGCGTGGGCACCGAGATTGTCATGACTTTTGCAGGTAGTAGGAGGCTGACGCACGACCCAGCCGGACTGGGCGTCCTGACAGCGGGTTCTGGGTTCTGCTCAGTCCCTCGACTGAGGCCTCAGGCAAATGGCTTAACCCCCTTGAACTTTAGTTTTCTGAAAGAGGCATACAACGGTTAGAGTGGAAAGAGCTGGTCTTTCTCCACGCTGGGAAAGTGAGGGCTTCCGCAGGCCAGTATTACACCTGTGTTTACACCGTTTCCAGTGACTCATTCACTGAGATAGAATGAGTTCGAGATAGTCCTCGGGCTAAAAATCTTTTAACCGAGAGTATGACAGCCTACGACCCAGTCAGTGCCCTCCCTTTCTCCTGCTGCCTGCAACAGGCTTGCACCTTGACCTGGGTGTTTCCTCAAGGAGCCCGCACCAAGGTCACCACCTGGCGCCGGCCTGGTTGGGGGGAATTCGCGAAGACCCCAGAAAAACACCTGTGGCCTTCTCTCTGCTCCTTCCTCCTCTCCAGAGAGGCAGTGTATAGTAACTCCAGCGGGAGTCCTCCGCCAGGCAGCCCACCACGATGCGCCTGTGAGCCTCCGCCCAGCTCAGAGCAGGAAAGCTGGTTCTCCTTGAGATTCCTGCGTTCTCTTAGTCATCCGGCGGTGACAGAGCAGGAATGGGGGGTGGGATGAGGGTGGGGAGAAGATATGTATTTGAGGTTTGGTTTTTGTGTGAGAAAAAGAGAAAGTTAGAAAGGATATTAAAAAAAAAAATACTTCCTGTGCTCCAATGTCACTGATTTCTCCTGAGTATGAGTAGAACTGGGGAGAAGGTTTAGAGGGAGGAAAGTAGGTTAAATACCTACCCTGTGCCAAACAACCCCATGCGAGGGACATCATCCTCATTTCACAGAGAAGAAGACCAGGGCACAGGGGGGCCACATCATTTGCCAGGGCCCATCAGCTGAAAAGTCGTGGTTCTGGGGTTGGAACCAAGAGCTGTCTGACTCCTCTGATGGGCACTTCCACTCTGCCACTCTGCCCTCTGCTAGTACTGGTTGTCCAGCTCTATTTTTCTTTCTTCTCGAAGTGAAGGGAAACCATTTGAACAAACATGGAAGGAAAACTCCGTTTAGGCTCCATCATCATCCAACAAAACTGAAGGGTCAATCCCACTCATTTACAGAGAGACCAGGAGGGGAAGGTGTTGATAAGCAGGTAGGGACAAAGTGGTTGTCGCTGGAGAAATCCAAAAATGACATCGGGAGGTGCATGCAATTCAGTTACAATGGAAGAGGGCAAACCCAGGTGTTTGACAAGTTCCTAGTTCCCATGATTCAGGTGGGGTATCTCCGTTCTTCCTCTGTAAAGCCTGGTGGGGACACCCACCCCACGGAATGGAGCATACAGGAGGCACTCGCGTTCCCACATTGTTCCCTCTCTTTACTTAATTTGTCTTTAATGTATTAACAGGCTAAAGAACGTAATTATAAGAAGCAAAGGCTATAGTATAAGATTGGCGGTTCTGTGGCATGGTACAGCAATTGAATGGTTAATTCAGTCTTGCAAAATAAACTGTGTTTTCAAGCGTTTTGCTGCGCTCACACGAAGTAAATGCATTATACTGTAGTTGCTGACATATAAAGTGCATCTTTTAATGCCAGCGACATGGCCTTAAAACTGGCTTCATCTTGCCTAATGAAAAGAATAAAAAAATACTTCAAAAGAGTTGCTTAGATCCACACAAAATACCCGTTATCTTATGCAGTGCTCCACCAGTGACTGTTAAGTATGTTATCTCCTCAGTGAAGCTACAGTAAGCTCATGCATTTTAATAAACAATTCTTGCTTGAACTTCCAAAATTCACCCTGCAATGCAGTACAATTAGCGTATACACAGCATTCTGCGTCTACCCACTTATCAGTTCATTTTCACGACATTTTTAACTGCAGGGCTTGGCTTCCCAGATACAGATCAGACCTCGAAGAAGAGTGATTCCCTTCAGGGTTTTAGTCCTGGAGCACCATTCTGTACAAGAGAGCAGTTAAATTGGGGGAAATTAAGACAAAGTCTGGGGCAGGTGGTGCTTTGAGGTAAATAGGGTAAAGTAATTTGGAATTAGAAAGGCAAAAAGGTAGGATTAAATTATACAGAGAAAATAATGCTAGCTGGGGTACTTGAGGAGTTAGCATGAAGATTGGACCAAAATAATCCAAGCCTGTATCTCGCTAGCTGGAGAAGAGACCTCAAATGATAGAGAGGTGTTCAATTTTAGTCAACAAACATTTATCGAGTGCCTTCTTATGAAGCACGGGATGAGGGAATATAGGGGGAAAAAGAAAGATGAAAAAAAGACAGAATAGAAGCTCTATGAGAGCAAGATAAGCTAGGAGCAGTGAGGATTCAAAGGAGGAAAAGATAAAACCGCAAGAAGTGGTTTCAGGGAGGAAGGGGCTTTGTAGGATGAGAAGGATTATAATTTGTGGACAGTGGGGACTTTCCAGACGGAGAGAGTGGTATCCTCAAAGGAATGGACGTGGGCAAGGCAGAAGACTTTTTGAGAGATTTCTTATCCAGTCTGGCTGGAGCATGATTATTGGAGACAAGCCTGGAAATGGCGTGGGGCACTGGACAGGAAAGGCTTGCTTTCTAAGTGAGCAAACGGGAGAGGATTGACATTTCTGATCAGCTGAACGATGCTCTCCAAGTTAGTTTTTCATTTGCTCTATCTGGATCTTATATCTCAGGTGGATTAGGAAGTGGGAGAAGAAATTGGAGACAAGGAGACTGGCTTAGAGTTTCTAACCCTGGTCCAGATGGGAGGTCAGGGCTTGATAAGGGACATAAGCAGGGGCAATGGAAAGGATGGATATTGGAGGGAGGGCTTTGAAAGACATCAAGAGGGAGATGTGGGAACTGGATGCTTCCTGATCACTGTGAGCAGTGAGATCTTAACTACTCATGGCTTACAGGATGGGGTGCTTCCTCTGTGTCAGGCCCTGTGTGCTACATGGTTTACGTACTTTCACTTAAACTGCACAGGAACTCTGAGGTTAGTGCTGTTGCTGAGGGAGAGGAGGGAATCAAAGATAACCAACAGAACTTCCGCTTCAAGAGACTGGTAGAAAGATGATGTCATTAGTACAAATAAGGAAGTCAGAGGATTTCGTTTGTGGTCTCTGGAGTCTGAAGTGTATGGAGCCATCTGGTGAATGAAGTTCTCCTGCCAGAGTGGTGTCTGGAGCCAGAGGAAAAATGAAAGAGCTTGGAGGGGTGGGTGAGGAAGGAGCAAAGATGAGGTGAAGAGAGACATGGTGATCTAGAAGGCCATGCATGAAACAGAGGAGCTCTCTTCCAGACCTTGTGTAATCCGGAGCAGTGTGAAGAGAGGTCTCTTGGAGAGGATGGAGGAAGCATTGTCAAGGGAATTCCAGGTTTCTGCTAATTGCATGAGGTGGGGTGTGTTCAAGACCAGCTTAAACTCTTAGTTACTTTGCTTATATCAGCAGGTGTTTCCAGCAGACCCCATGGAAGAAGTAGATCAAATGGGAGCACAGATGGGATGGGAAAGGCCGGCTTGACAGGGGTGCAAGTCGGGAAAAGGCGGATTTAGCAAGGGGAGGAGGGTGACGGCAGGTGAGAGAGGATGAAACTCCTGGAAGCCATGGGTGTGTGCCGGGCTGCCTTGGTGGCATCTGGAGTCCCAGAGCCATCATGGAGGGGATTGCCAGGGTAAGGAGAGAAGGAAAAAGGTCTTCTGAAAATTTGCTGTGAGGAGCCCTTCTGGGTTCCTTCTGTCCTGCGAGAAGATGGTATTCTCAGCCAGCCAGTAAAGGTTCCTAGGCATACACGGCCCCACTCCTCTTTCTTTTTCCTTCCAAGTGATAATCAGCTCTTTAAGTTGCCAACCCTCAATTCTCTCTTCCTTCTCGAAGGTGTGGAAACTCAATCTGATCAGTTAATCCTGGTCCTGTGGTTATGGCATCACATCCTTGTGTCCCAACTTTTTTTTTTTAAACCATTCCCAACATCCCGTTCTTCCCTGTCTTTAGTCCCAGGCAGTGCTACCCAGGATAAGCCATGTTAAATAATTTACATTATTTTATCCCAAGCACTGAATAGATTCCCCCCTCCAAACTGAAAGCTATTATTTTAAATAACTGCAGATGTCAGAATCTCAACCCACATGGGACTGAAAGCTTAGGGTTCAGGATTGTTACGATGTTTCTTTGTGCCCAAGTGCCATAGAACTCAGATGTCAGGTGTTGAAGAAGGAAAACACTTTTCTCCCCTTTTATAATATAATTACAGTGAGATGTGTATTCAGTGACAGATACCTTATTGCAAACCTCATTTTTTTCCAAAATGTTACTGTTATGGATTGACTTGTGTTCCCCACCACCCCTCCCCCCAAAAAGATATATTGAAGTCTTAACCCCCAGTACCCCCAATAAGGTCAGATGTGACCTTATTTGGAAGTAGGGTCTTTACAGATGTAACCAAGTCTAAATAAGGTCATTAGGGTGGGTCCTAACCCAGTATGACTGGTGTCCTTATAAAAGGGGGAAATTTTGACCCAGAGACAGACACACAGAGGGAGGACAGTGTAAAGGCGCAACGAGAGAAAGGCCATGTGGGTAAAGTGATGCATTTACTAGCCAAGGAAGGCCGAGGATTGCCAGTGCACCCCAGGAGCTGAAAGACACAAGGAAGGATTCTTCCCTGAAGCTGTCAAAGAGAGCTTGGCCCCTGCGACACCTTGATTTGGGACCTCTAGCCTCCAGCACTGTGAGACAATAAATTTCTGTTGTTTTGAGCCACCCAGTTTTTGGTATAGCCAGCCCTCTGTTTCTAAGGCTTCAGATCCACAGCTGGTTGACTCCAAGGATGTGAAACCCAAGGATACAGGAGGCTGACTGTATTCATTGAACTACCTCATTTTATATAAGGGACTTGAGCATCTGTGGATTTGGGTATGCGGGGCACTCCTGGAACCAATCCCCCACGGATACCTAGGGACGACTGTACTTTGTTAGAGCAGCCCTAGGAAACTAATATAGTTCCTAAAATAAAAATGTTCCAATCAGTGATATACGCTACAGCTTCTAGACAGATGATCGATATTTTTCAAAAATCAAGAACATGACCTACAGAGGCATGTTAGTTAATGCCCACCATGAATGTAATGCCAGACAGTTCACTAGAATAAGAAAGTCAGAGTGTCCCTTCATTCAACCTGCCCGAGGAAGAAAAAGGTCATTCTTTCATCTGTAGCTCCCTCTTTCTCCAGTTTTAAGGTCCATGGTTAGGGGAAAGTCCCAGTTCCTTAATTGAGTTTGTATTTGCATGGTTGAGAAACTCTTTACCTCCACACCCAGGCAGTGTGCATTAAGTATCTCGAAGCCCATCAAGGGATTGCTCTGGGTCCACAGACACATCCAGAGATGCCCTTAATGGACATTAGAAGTCATCTTGGCCTAATCCTTCACTGACAAATGGGGGCCCTGAGGCCCTAGATGACCAATGTGACTTGCCCAAGGTCTCATAGAACATTTCATAATACTTCTTCTGAGCTTTCAAGGTTGTTTGATTTTAATGTGAACTCAGCTGTGAGTTAAGGATGTGAAAATGAGAACTATTTGAAGAATTAATTCATCACGCCCACTGCTTGGCTTTCTGACTGAGCTGGGGTCAGAGTTGAAAAGCAGCAGAACATTTTACATTGGGAAGGTCACAAAGGAAAAACAAACCCATTTGAAAGATGTACCCTCAGGCAAACCTCCTGATGGCACAGCCACTTTGGAAGACAGTCTGACAGTTTCTTAAAAAGTTAACTGTAAACTTGTCGTATGGCCCAGTAATTCCACCCTCAGATATCTACCCAAGAGAAATGAAAATATGTCCACACAACAACTTGCATACCAATGTTCATACAACATTATTCATAATAGTTAAAGAGGGAAACAACCCAGATGTCCATCAACTGGTAAATGGATAAGCAATATGTGATATATCTGTATAATGTAATACTATTCAGTAATAAAAAAGAATGAAATAGTGATACATGTGGCAACACAGATGGACCTCAGAAACATGCTAAGTACCAAGTGAAAGAAACCAGACTCAAAAGACAACTTAATGTATGATTCCAGTTCTGTGAAATATCCAGGGGCTTCCTTGGTGGCACAGTGGTTAAGCATCCACCTGCCAATGCAGGGGACACGGGTTTGAGCCCTAGTCTGGGAAGATCCCACGTGCCGCGGAGCAACTAAGCCCGTGCGCTGCAACTACTGAGCCTGTGCTGTAGAGCCTGCGAGACACAACTACTGAGCCCACGTGTCACAGCTACTGAAGCCTGCATGCCTAGAGCCCATGCTCCGCAACAAGAGAAGCCACTGCAATGAGAAGCCTGCACACCGCAACGAGGAGTGGCCCCTGCTCGCCGCAACTAGAGAAAGCCTGCGCGCAGCAACAAAGACCCAATGCAGCCTAAAAGAAAAAAAAAGAAAAAAAAAAGAAATATCCAAAAAAGGCAACTTTTCAGAGACAGAAAGTAGATCAGTTGTTGCCTAGGGCTGGAGGTGGGAAAGGGGTTGGGGAGTGAGGATGAAGTGTAAATGGCCATGGGGGGATCTTAGGGGGATCTTATTGAGATGATGAAAATGTTCTAAAACCAGATTGTGATGATGATTGAACAACTTGACAAGCTTACTAAAAATTATTGAGTAGCACGCTAAAAATTGTTGCACTTTATCGTATATAAATTATACCTCAATAAAGTTGTTTATAAAAAGAGAAAGATGGAATAGTATTCAGCCTTAAAAAGGAAGGCAATTTTGACACATGCTACAACACACATAAACCTCGAGGGCATTAGGCCAAATGAAGTAAGCCAAGAGGACAATTGCTGTTTGATTTCACCTAGGTACCTAGAGTAGTCAAAGTCATAGGGACAGAAAGGAGAATGGTGGTTGCCAGGGCTTTTGGGAAGGGGGAGTGGGGAATTATTGTTTAATGGATACAATTTCAGTTTGGGGAGATGAAGTTCTGGAGATGGATGGTGGTGATGGTTGTACAACAATGTGAATGTCCTTAATGCCATGGCATCGCACACTTAAAAAAAGTTATAACGGTAAGTTTTATGTTACATATATTTTATCACAATTAGAGAGATCACCCATGTCTCTGTGAGAGAACTGCCTGAGTGTGAAAGATGAAGCAGGCCTGAGAAATCTCACATATCTTTAGGTCAATGAGCCCTAGTCATTCAGAAGGCCATCGGGTTTAAACTCCTGTAGCAGATAGATGGATCCATAATTCTCTAACATCACAGAAACTCCAGGCTGATTGCTGCCTGATAAATCAGGTCAGGGTTGAGAAAACATCACATGCTTTACTGTGGTTCAACAGTTGCTTCCCCCTCGTCTTTCCCAAGGCAGCTTCGGTTTCGGTTTTACTAGGTCAGTAGGCTTCCCGAGTGTCCTGACCTCTGTGTTGTTGTTGACTTTGACAGGAAGCCTTCTGTGTAACCTTACCTCTGAGACCTAGTTATCAGTTGCCAAAACCCAGCCATAAGGATGTCATTCCATGGACCATATCTTAGAGGTTTTCACTTACAAAGGTAAGCCGGTGCTCTAAATCAAGTTTTCCTGAGGATTTTTTCAGTGGTAGAATAAAAGGTTTCTATTTATCTAAAAAGAACATGTCATTTGCCATCTGTTGTAAAGTTGTCTAAACCTGTTGAAAAACTGTTTCCTTTGGTTAGTCACCCTTGAAGTGAGGTGGCCTTTTCTCTTTCCCTTCTTCTTTTTTTTTTCCTTAGCTTCTCTTTTTTTTAAATTTTTTTTTTTGCGGTACGCGGGTCTCTCACTGTTGTGGCCTCTCCCGCTGCGGAGCACAGGCTCCAGACACACAGGCTCAGTGGCCATGGCTCACGGGCCTTGCCGCTCCGGGGCATGTGGGATCTTCCTGGACCGGGGCACGAACCCGTGTCCCCTGCATTGGCAGGCGGACTCACAACCACTGCGCCACCAGGGGAAGCCCTTCTTAGCTTTTCATAGAAAATATACCACAAAAGGATCTCAAGACAATTTTTGGACACAGAGCATTTTACCAATAAACAGTCTTGGCCCTTTGCAGGAGTAAAATCCCATTTTAATACAGCACAAGGGACGCTGGAGAGAGGTCTTATTTCTCTCTGCGGTATACCACATGGTGAAACCAAAAAAAAGACTTTAACTTGCTTCCTTCTTTCAGGTTTCTGAGTGCATGCACTCAGTCCAGAGACATATGTTGCTTGGTTTCTGCATGGGGTGGGGTGGGGTGACATGGGGGAGCAAATAAACCTCCCCTGTAGGACCTGCAGGTACCCTGTAGCCTCCTTCAATTTCAGGTCCACAGTACATAATTGACACAGAGTATCTATCTATGCCAACCCCTGCACCTTCTACAAACACTGACTCTTATTAGTAAATTACCTCTTCCCAAGTCATAATGTCACAGAATTAACAGTCTCATTTTGCATCTCTGTCAAGTAGTAGGGGGAGGACTTGCCTAGGCAGACCAGTTAATAATCAAGTGTAGAAGATTGGAGGGAAAAACACACGATTAATTTGGTCTTCCAGGTCCTCTGTATAAAACTCCCAGGTGGTGTCGCATGCAGTGTCACCAGTGCGGCACTTTGTGGAGTCGGGATGATCAGCACACTCCTGACTGGTGCTGACATATAATAATTGTGGCCGAGAGGCTCCTGGAGGGACACTTGGTGGAGTATCCAGTGACCACAGAATGTAGCCGATTCAACAAGCTTTGCAGTGACCAGTGAATGGGGAAAGGGGGGCATCATAGCTAGAAGAGAGAGCAGAGCAAAAGCTTGAGCTAATTTACTGGAAAGCCCCAGGCCTTGTTAAGGAATCTTTATGATAATAGCTCTTTTGACTGGCCGTTCTGTTTTTTCCCTTTCAGAAGTAGCAATGGTGGTTGGCTGGGAAAGATGTGGAGAGAGCAGGGTAGGAAGGGGGTCAAAAGACACGTGACAGGGCTGATTAACAAGTAGTCTTTGTGAGCATTGGCCAGGGGACACCTGCAGCTCTTCCAGACATGCCTGCCCAGTAGGGGTGGTTTGAATGAGAAAACAGCTTCCCAAAAGATGTAACACAAGAGCATAAAAGGAAAAGAAAACTGTGCATTTGTGAGATGAGGGAATTGTAGAGTTTTATCTCTGATTCTCCTTTAAATAAACCTTTTACTATCTAATACTCTCACCCGTAGGTCAGGGCTCACCAGATGACGAGAGAGAGGACTCATTACCAGGGCTCCAAGCTGGTGTTTTGCTCAAAAAGGAATTTGCTTTCAAACAGACATGTATTCACTAATCTCTTTTCTTTAAAAAAAAAAAAATAAAACAAACACAAAATCTCTTCCAACTCAGCTGACTAAGTCTGAGTGGGGATGACAGCAGCATTCACTGGCGTGATCCCACAGAGCAAGTGTCCAGGATGAAAATAAATGTGACTTTTCCTATCAGGGCACAGTGGTGCTTTGTTTGTAATTCAATTAAAGAACAGGCGTTACAATGCTCTTGTATGACAGAGGAGATAATAAAGAGATCCACATCTTTGGGGCTGAAATTCAGCTAAACCTGTGCTTGACAAGATTGGAATCAGTATCTTAAGAGAGCCAGAAGGGGACAGTCCTTGGTTTCCAAGGGGCTATACTTGGGGGAGGGGGGAGAAGCAAAAGAAAAAATCCTCGTACCGTCCATGTTTAACCAGCTTAGCCCAGATGTATTCTAGGTGGTTGTTTCTCAAATTTATTGATATTTTCCATAGCTAATAGAGCCTTGATGAATATCAATTGTGTGATCATATTGTGAGATATTAATTCATCTTTCGGTCTGTCTATCTCTCTCTCTCTCCCTATTGAAATACTAAGTCGCCAAATAAGGTCATCACTTAAATTTGGTTTTAGCAGGACTTGGAAGGTATTAAGTGAGGTGTCATCGCTGTCACCTTTGGAAAAGCTTTCCTGACTGTGGAAGCTGAGTTGGATGTCCCTTCTTGGCATTTTCACTGGCTTCAATTTGCTTGTCTGTAAAACATAATTAGTGATACCTTCCTCGGGAGGTTGTTTTGAAAATTAAGTAAGCTAAGTTATGTAAAATGCCTATTTCAGAACCTGGTGTCTTAGTCCATTCAGGCTGCTATAACAAAGTACCAGAGACCAGTGACTTATAAGCAGAAAACATTTCTCAGCGTTCTGGAATCTGGGAAGTTTGAGATCAAGACACTGGCAGATTCAGAGTCTGGTGAGAGCTCACTTCCTGGGTCATAGAAGGCTGTCTTTTTGCAGTGTCCTCACATGGTGGAAGGGGTGAGGGAGCTCTCTGGGGTCTCTTCTATAAAGGCACTAATCCCATTCATGAGGGCTCCACCTTCATGACCTAATCATCCCCAAAGACCCCCCATCTCCTGGTACTATCACCTTGGGGGTTGGGTTTCAATACATGAATTTGGGGGGGACCCAAACGATCAATGTGTAGCACCTGGCATGCACTCTGAATAATTGATGGGCATTGTTAGAGCATGCATCAGAAAGCTAAATCCATTCATTTACTCATTTGGCGCGCTTTTTTCTTTTTGAGGACACACCTTGTACTAGGCGCTAAGCAAGCCCCTGATGATAACAGCAATGAGCCCAACAGATATGCTTTCTGACTTTCTGAATCGGACAGTATGATGGAGGGGAGAGGGGTAGGCAATGACGGAGCCAGACAGGACCATGATCTTTTGATGACAAATTGTGACAGGTGCTCTGAACGGACAGTGCTTTGTAAGGTCACAGTGCAGGAGAACTCCATCACCTAGGGAGTCAAAGAAGGCTTCCTTTTGAATGGACTTTGTTGCCGAGTTTGCAAGGATAAGGGTTGACATGGAGGGTGGGACATGAGACAGAAGCAGGATGTGAGAAAGGGTATCTGTTCTGTTGTGGTTTAATTTCATACTGTTGGAGGATCAGGAGATTTATTGATGTGAACTTAGAAGACTAAATTCCTCCAGTGCCTTTTCTGGCATGAGTTGCTGTCCTCTGGTATCACAGGGATGTGTATGAAGGGAACACAGACAATGCAAGGGAGATGGTTTAGGGGTCTGCGGGGAAGGCACCTGGCTGGCAAATAGGAAGGAGCCAATAGGATCGTGGAGCTAACACAAGGAACACCGGGCTAAGAGGCAGGAGAGTTAGATCTTGTCCCCAGCTAGCAGTTGTAGTTTACAGATGAGAAAACTGGTCTTCAAGAACATTGTGTATTTACCCAGGATATACACCTGATAGGTGGTAAAACTTAGACTAAAATCCAGGCCTTTTTATTCCAGGTCTCTTGACTATACCACAAATGGAAGGATTTGAGAAAATAATCGCTGAGGTCCCTTCCAGGTTTAAAGTTCGATATTATGAATGATCCCTATGGTGCTTCCTCAATAGTAAAGAGAAAAAAAACGAAAAAGAAAGAAAAGGAGGAAAGGTAAGGTCAACAAGGATGGAAGGAAGGAAGGATGGAAGGAAGGAAGGATGGAAGGAAGGGAGGAAAGAAAGAAAAAGAAAGAAAGAAAGAGAAAAATGAGATGAAGACCCACAGAGACAGACAAAAAAGAAAAAGAGAAAGGAAAAGAGAAAAGAAAAAAATCTTAAATTTTATCTATGATTTTTCTACTTTGGATTATGTCCAACTTAATCATTTATAGAGCCGTTAAAATCCACATCAGAGCACTTGCCAACTGAGTGTTCTGTCTCCAGCCCACCGTCAGGGCACTCACTAGGATAGATGTGAGACTTCCCTGCCATATTATCATAATGTTTATTCCAGCCAATGCTTGATTATCTGTGCCAAACACAGGGCAAGCCATGGAGACACGAACCCCTGAGAGAGTTCACACGGTTCTGAGTCATTAGCTCCAATATCCTCGCAGCTCCAAAAGCGGCCAAGCTGGAGGTTTCTGCTGAGCTTCATTGCCTTAACCTCTTCCATGCTATTGTGTTGAGCCTGTAGGTTCAGAAATGAGACATAACGCCAGGCAAAGAAACAATTTGCTTTGCACCCAGGGCAGACAAGTTAAGTCACCTGGCCGAAATTAGGGTCTCGAATGTAGGCAGTGCCTTGTCCTTTTATTTTTTACACCAAACCTCCTTTTGTCTACTCTAGGTATAAGGCAAATTTGCTTCTCCTCACAGCCTTTTGGGCATTTCCTTTTTCCCTAAGCCATGGCGACCAGACACTGTTCTTCATGCCAATGTCTGCTTCACTGCCCTCCCCTGTCACACACACACAATTTTTCAGTTTACGCTTTTGTAAAAAATTTAAATGTGTTGCCAGTTAAACACAATATCAAAGGCCCCAAGTTGTTTATTTCTGTTTCTCTATTAGAAGAAAGGAATCATGATAAAAATTGGCCTTTGTGGTTCTAATGGAATTTAGATATGTTTTTAAACAAAATGTTGGTAAGAGACACCTATCTCCTCCTCACCAAAACCCCTCATTTTATAAAACAAGTGTTTAAAAAAGTTGGATCTATTTTTTTCTGTGGAATAGAAACTCAGGAGTGACATTGAAACTTGCTGTTAGTAATACATAGCAACAGCTCCCGGGCTCTCTGTGGTGTAGAAAGAGCAAGCTAATGACTAAAATTGAGATATTCTGACGTGGTATAATACATAGAAAAATAACTTGTCTCTAAAAACAGCATATTAATAGCACTCTCATTTTTAACCAAAGTTACTGTAAAACAGAAGGATCTTCTCAACGCTTATCCCACATTCCATTATTTAAGTATTTCCAAGGGCTGGAGGAATATCTAGAAATGTACAGACCAGAAAGTACAAGAGAGTCAAGAGAGAAAATAAGGTCAGTTCTTCCTGACACACAAACTACTTCAAAGGAAACTGGACATCTTTTAAGGAGCAAGGGACTGTCTTTTGGGGTCTAGGCCATCAGAAGACGGTTCTGTTCAGAAATGTCATCTGTGTGTCACGGAATCCCCAGTCTAAGATTTAACTCAAGACTGGCTACACTGGGTCATGTCATTGGAGAGTAACCTATGTTACTTTAGAAAAGATTTGTTTTTTTTTTTGGCCACGCAGCATGTGGGATCTTAGTTCCCCAACCAGGGATTGAACCCACACCCACTGCATTGGAAGCACAGAGTCTTAACCACTGGACCACCAGGGATGTCCCAAGATATTGTGTTTTAAGAAAAGACATTATTGCCCTTTGTGATGCTAACCCTCTGTTCAGGATACAGACACATCCCTAGTTCCTCTTAATGACCTATGATGTGTGTATAAACTGTGAGTTTGTATTCACACTTTTGAATGTATATACATTTAGTCTGTATCTTTCAAGGTTATCAAGTTCAATAAGGTTTCCAACTACTTTGCAAAGTAATACTTTATTTTACTTTCTCCAAATGCTCTCATTTTCTATCTCCAAAAGGTGATCCTACGTCCCCTTTGGGCTCCAGGGAAGCTGTTCACATTCTTTCACTACTTCTGCAAGATTTCTTTTTTTTTAATTAATTAATTTATTTAAAAATTAAAAAGAAAATTATTTTAGGGCTTCCCTGGTGTCGCAGTCGTTGGGAGTCCGCCTGCCGATGCAGGGGACACAGGTTCGTGCCCCGGTGTGGGAGGATCCCACATGCCGCGGAGCGGCTGGGCCCGTGGGCTATGGCCGCTGAGCCTGCGCGTCCGGAGCCTCTGCTCCACAGCGGGAGAGGCCACAACGGTGAGAGGCCCGCGTACCGCAAAAAAAAAAAAAATATTTTATTTTTGGCTGCGTTGGGTCTTCATTGCTGCGCGCGGGCTTTCTCTAGTTGTGGCGAGCGGGGGCTACCCTTCATTGCGGTGCGCGGGCTTCTCATCGCTGTGGCTTCTCTTGTGGCAGAGCACAGGCTTTAGGCGCACAGGCTTCAGTAGTTGCAGCACGTGGGCCCAGTAGTTGTGGCACTTGGACTCTACAGCACAGGCTCAGTAGTTGTGGCGCACGGGCTTAGTTACTCTGCGGCATGTGGGATCTTCCTGGGCCAGGGCTCTAACCCGTGTCCCCTGCATTGGCAGGTGGATTCTTAACCACTGCGCCACCAGGGAAGCCCCTGGCAAGCGGATTCTTAACCACTGCTCCAGCAGGGAAGTCCCTGCAAGCTGTTTTTTTAAATCTCTCTTGGTCTTGCCCTAAGTTTCAGTACACAAGTTCGTCCTAGACATGTCCCCTTAAATCTGTCATCATCGATGGAATGCGTTTACCCTACCAATGAGTTTTTCCTTCCATATTTTCTATTCTAATCAGTTCTAATTGTTCTACCCATAGAGATCTTTCATACCACCCTCCCCCAATCTAAATTCTGCTCATTCTCCAAAGTTCATCTTTAGGTCATTTCCCCTACTCCCCCCACCATGTCCTTTCCCTCTTAATCCAATCCACTCCAAACTCCAAACTACTCTACCATTTCTATTGGTCCCCTTCATGCCACCTCCAAGCCTCCTTTCATTGTTCTTAACCATTTTACAGTTTTCTCTCTTGCTCTTGCCTTGACAGTGAGAGACCAAAGGCCAGATATCCCAATTTAGACTTGTTCTGTAGGAGGGAGCTTTGCATCTAGCAAGAGCCATACACTGCATTTTAGAGTCTTTAATGGTTTTTCCCTGTCAATCTTTGTCAAGAAAATATTTAGTCTGTCCTCTTGCTAAGTTTATTCCCCACCTGGATCACTTTTATTGCATCTGTACACACAAGGACACACCTGTTATGACCGTGGAAGCTGGTTATCTCAATATGAAGCAGCAGGAAGGGGATTCAGTGGGTTATCATGCTGATAGATGAAGACTCTGCAGTCTTTAGAGCATCTACAGACTTCATGGAGGTTTTTGACTGAAAATTTTATGGTATCTTTGGGTAAAAGAAGGGAAATAAATTGTGCTGAATCTGAGCATATCTGGCTCCTGAAGCAGTCATTGCTCATTCTGAATTAACTCACTGGCCTTCTGGATTTTATCTCCTGTACAACCTCACAGGCTTGTCCTGCCACAGGCAGCATGATTGACCTTCAGGGTACTAATAAGGTCAGCATTTGCTGCCCTGGTCAAACCCACCACACGTACTTGGTTCTCATCACCGCTTTTCTGAGCCAGGGACCTCATCTTTTCCTTATGCAGTTTCTATCATCATAAGCGCAGGGTTAAGCCAACAGCAAGGTGATGTGTTGCCAAGAAAAGTCAGTACAATCTTAGACTCATTGCAGCTTTGGGTGATGGCATCCTGGGCAGAGCTGACGTTCTAGCAGAGCCAAGAGTCTGGACACTGTTGATAAGGAAGAGTTTAAAAGGCTGGAAGCTGTATCACCCAGAAAAGAGGATGAGAGCGAGCAACAGGATTCTCTTTTTATCTCTACGGGTTGGGAGGTAATGTGGAAGTGGGACTTTGTTCATATGAAAGCTAGGACTAGTGAGGTTAAATTATAGGGAAGCTCCATAAGTTTAAAAATGGAAGGGATTGCATTGTAACTGGTGAGCACTCTTCTAACACTAGTCAGATGTAAGGACTTGTGTTCAGTGGTTAATCAAGATACTATGGAAGAGATGCCTGCGTTACACGAAACTAAAGAGACGCAAATCAGCTCTAACTCCAGTCTTCTTTGAATCTGTGATGGTTTCCAATTCATTTATGTCTTTCAAGAGATGTAGCACCTGAAACAAGTAAGACTCCAGATTTCGTATGGATGAAAAGATTTTATGCGAGGGCAGGATTGGGAGGGGGGAATGGGCAGGGGGAAGGTTTGTCCAATATTAATCTTGATGGTTTTGTTCTAGTAGGTCTATCTTGAAAGCAGCAGTGGTCACTCACAAGGCAATACTAATTTTGTTCCCTCCTTCACAACTAGTACACAACTCAATACAGTCACCCCTTACTATTCATGGGGGATTGGTTCCAGGACCCCCACAGATACCAAAATCCACAGATGCTCAAGTCTCTTATATAAAACCTGGTAGTACCATCAGCTCTCTGTATCTGCGGGTTCCACGTCTGCGAATTCAACCAATCTTGGATTGAATTTCGACTGTAAGTACACCATGATTTCAGGCATTCTAAAACCTCTAAAACTTTGAAAAATAATGTTTGGTTGCTTTTTCATGTCAATTTACAATGACTAGGAGTACCAAATAATTAGGCTTTGGGGGAATTATTCTTTGGAGAAAAAGTACCTTTTACTGAGTTGCTTTCATACATATATCACATTCAATCTCTAAAATAATTCTACAAGGTAAGCACTTTTATTCCAATTTTACAGTTGATGGAGTTGGGGACTGCAAGCAACTTATTCAAGTTCACATGACCATAATGCTGCTGAGCTAGTCTTTGAATCTGGGCCTGTGTGATGCCACAGTCCTTTCACAGAATCCCATGGCTCTAATCATATATCCTGCATATTTTTGAAAGATGGAAGGCAATGTTTAGAGAAGCCTGTTACTTCTGAAAGACATGACTTGGCTTTACAAGGATGGAGGAGTATTTGCTTAGCGGGTGGGAACTCCAGCTCTGGCAATGCACTAGCATGGGTCTGAATATCAGCTCTTCCCTCTTAAGTCGCTTAGTGCCCTCCAGCAAGTTCAATAACTTGTGTAGGTCTCTATCCTTATCTGAAAAATGGGAGTGCTAACAGTATCTTCCTCATAGGACTGTTTTTAATAGTAAATGAAATAATATATGGAAAGCACCTAACACAATGTGGACATGGTAAGTTTTAGCCATTGTGAGGAGTATACGGTTGACCCTTGAATGATACAAGTTGGAACAACACTGGTCTACTTATATGTGAACTTTTTTCTATAAATATGTTGGAAAAATTTTTGGAGATTTGCAACAACTTGAAAAAACTTGGAGATGAACCGTGTAGCCTAGAAATATCGGTAAATACAGTACAGTATTGTAAATGTATTTTCTCTTCCTTATGAGGGATTTTCTTAACATTTCAAGATATAGTAGTTCTGTCACCCTCTCAAAGTTCCCTCCTGCCCCTTTGTGGTCAGCGCCATCCGGCCATTTCTGGCCCCTGGCAATCGCTGACCTAATTTCTGTCCTTATAGTGTTGCCTTTTCCAGAAAATCATACTGGTAGAATCATATAGTATGTCGCATTTTGAGTCTGCCTTCTTTCACTTAGCATAATGCTTTTGATATTCATCCATGTTGTTCCATGTAGTAGTATGTTTTTTTTTAATGCTGAATAGTATTCCATTATATGGATATACCACATTTGTTTACCCACTCATCAATTGACGGACATTTAATTTCTTTCTGGGTTTTGGTGATTTTGAATAAAAATTCATTTTGAAAGGGTTTTGTTTTTTTTTTTTTGAAAGTTGTCAACCTTGGTTTTTAGCAACTTCCCATAACTTACTCATGTAGCAGTTAGCAATTAGCACTTTTAGTTTGATTTGATATTAAGGAATTATCTTTCGCCTTTTCAACTGAAGTATTCGTTCTGAAATATGATGACAACTAGGGCAGGCTGGTCATGGGAACTCAGCATAGATGCTCCAATAGGTAGCCTTCTTCCTGTACTTGTCATTCCAGGCCTGCGACTTTCCTCGTGGAGAATAGAACGCCACTTTTTCTCCGTATCTGAACAGGCAAATATTCTGCTCAAGGAGGGGACTCAGAAGGTAGTGGTTGTAGCTGCCTGAGATCCAATAGTCGCCCTTTGCAATAAGGCTGTGATATAAATAATCGCATGTGAATGGGTTTTCAACTTTACTCATGGGAAATTGGGAGCCGAACTTTAGTTCTTCAAACTGTTCCGTTTTGAAAATTACCTATCTGAGAAGTAAGAAGAAAAGGGCTTATAAAGACATCAAAGTTCTAAGATAGGTGAGTTCTGATTTATTACTTAGTGTATTCACTGAAACTGGAATTTGTCTTTTAGATTCATCTGCCTTTGGCATCACAGTGCTGCAGCGTGCTGCAGTATCACATTGCAAAGCTATGGCTGTTGAAACTTCTCTCTCTCTCTCTCTCTCTCTCTCTCTCTGTCTCGCTCTCGCTCTCGCTCTCGCTCGCTCTCGCTCTCGCTCTCGCTCGCTCTCTCTCTCTAACATCTTTCTTTTCCCAGAGAAAGGTGGGGGGGAGGAGAAGATGAAGCAAGGAAAAGGGGGTAAGGAGTGGAGAAGAAGGAAATAGAAACCCTGGGTAATTATATAGCACCTTTGATGTTAGAATCTCAAAAGTTGTTTTCAAAATCAACTCACTTGACACTACTTGACTGTCAGGACGGGGGAAACCAGGCAGGAACTGGAATGGGTTTTTGTAGAGAAACACAGTGCAGAGGTGAATTTTATGTGTCGACTGGCTGGGCCACGGGGCGCCCAGATATTTGGTCCAACCTTATTCTGGATGTTTCTGCGAAAGTGTTTTTTGGTGGAGATGAACATTTAAATTGGTGAATTTGAGTAAAGCAGATTATTTCCATAATGGGAGTGGGCCTCATCTAGTCAGTTGAAAGCCTGCATAGAACAAAAACTTGAGCTCTGGAACGAGAGGGAATTCTGCCAGCCCACTGCCTTGGGACTTGAACTGCAATTCTTCGTTGGGTCTCCAGCCTGCCAGCCTGTCCTGCAGATTTTGGACTTATCAAGTGTCCGCAATTACATGAACCAATTTCTTAAAATTTTTAAATAGTTGTAGATAGATATAGATATAAATAGATACACACACATATCCTCTTGGTTCTGTTTCTCCAGAGAACCTTGACTAATGTACACAGCAAGTCAGTGGCAGAAGGAGAACAGCCATCTGAGTGGAGACAGGAGAGTCCAGTGGTTAATGGTAAAGGCCCTGGAGCCAGTGAACCACCTTCAAATTAAGGTTCTGCCAATCATCAGCTGTTTGCTCAGTCTCCTTATCTGGGGAGCAATTCTACACCTTATGAAAATGTGAAGGAGTAAGGGCCCTGGACACCCAGCTGCAGTTGCCGTTGTAATTAATATCTGAGTCTTCGTGGCACCTATTTTCTAGGTCTGCTTCCACACTACGATGGCAGAATTGAGTAAGACCTGCAAAGCTGAAAATATTCACTGTCTGGCCCATGCTTGAAAAAGTTTGCTGACCTCTGAACTATGATATGGGAAAATCTGACAGTAATACTTCACAAGTAATTTGACTAGATAATGTTCTTTTTAGTCAGAAACCACATTCTTGCAAATCTATCTTGAAGTTGGTCTCTTTGTATTAAACTTTAAAACTTTTTAGAGGCATCAGACAATCTTGCTAAGTCTCTGTGACGCAGGTTATCGTGTTTGAGCAGAAATTAGTCATCCTTATGTTTTCTTGAGTAGGCTCCTTCTGAATCTATTAAAATTGCCAATATCATGTGTAACAGGCTTCTCAAAGATCTTGTTTTTGATTAGTTTGGGAATTAGTAATTTGGCCTAACCACCTTTGAGAAAAGGACAGAAATAATTACTTTAAAACTTGGAACATTTTCTGGGTTTGGGAGGGACAAGGTAGGGGATTTTGTTGGGATTATCTCATTTGAATTAGTGCCAGTCGAGGCATGCCAAGAACATTTCTCTTAAGAGCAAAAGGAAACATGTCTAGGGTGGCTGATGTTTACTAAACAATGTATATGCTGTAGGCATAGATATGCATCCACACATATGTCACAAATACACACACTCACATGTACGCATTTCAGGCACACCACTCTTCTTCCCGCTGAGATTTATTTTGTTATAATTTTTCTATTGCTTCCAAGAGACAGAGACAGCCCTGTCTTCATTCTGTGACTCTTATAGTCCTAGACTGACTACATTGGTGACCACAGTGGTGATTTCAGAATAGGTTGCATTCAGCCTTGCAAGTCCTACTCAGCAACAATTTCCCATCACCCCTTTATCACCATTCTCACTTGTCTTTAAGTTTGTTTGCTGGGCAAATGTCCAAACAGTGACTGGGAGAATGACTCACTGCGGGGAATGACATCATAAGGAAGATTCAGGGGGTGCTCATCCACCCAAGGGGGGTACCTGCACACGCTGTGATGGGAACTGGGTGATGCAGATGGGGAAGACTATTTATCCTGACACAAGGGATACTTCCTGGCAGATGCGTTATCTGATTAGAATCTTAAAGGGTGAGTAATGACTATTGCCAAGAAAGTAAAGAGGAGCAGAAGGGACGAGTTTGAGTCAAAGGGTGCAAATGGTCAGAAGTCCCTAACAGTTACTCACTGGTCATCGGTTCTGCATCGCTTCCCCCTGTTTAAGTTCCTGCCTCCCCCTACTGCCCACTGCCACCCTGAATGTTTCCAGGGGAAGATGAATCAAGTCAGCCCCGTAATTGAGGAAGTGCCTTCTGACCTCTGGTCTCTGTGAAACTCTAACTTCTGTTTCTTCCTCTGTAACAGCGTCTCGCGGTAGGAAGCACCACCGTCAGTTCATTCCTGCACGGGCGCCTTGCGTGGCAGGCTCGCCCTGGGTGGGGCGGGGTGTAGCTCTTCCACGGAACACTCTTTATCTGGATTAGATGAGAGGCTTGATCTGCCATTGGTGCTGTTTAACCAAAGAACTGCCTTCAGGACTTTCCTTAGTTAGTGAAACTATTGTTGACAAACCAAAACTGCATGCAGACTCACACCCACAGTTTATTCAAGCCAGGTAATACGCTAAGTGCATTGTGAAGGTAACAGTTTCTTTCCTGTCAGAAGTCGTGGGCTCAGATATCAGTCTGGTGGTTTCATAAACATCTTCCATTAAGATTCATTGTTAGCCAAGTGTCTGCAGGATCTGATTTAAACGTGTGATAAAACACAGTGGGGGCATGTGTAGTTTACAAGTACATGTAATTTACATGTATAATTTACATGTTTAATTCTTTCTTGAATTTTTCCCTCTACTGTTTACAAACTTAGACATATCTCTTTCTTGAATTAAATAGTAAGTAAGAATTTTAATAAAGCACTCCCTGAATAAAATTTTAGAAAGTCTACTGCTAACTTTGATGGTTGGAAGATGGAACTGGTACGTCAGTGTTGATATTTGCTGGTGGTCCTCATCTCGCCTACATAATACGGTTTTGTGTAGGGATGTGAGCACTGCCTTACACAGTAATATGACACGATCCTTGATATTCAGCACAATTTTGGAGCAAAAGCATGACACTAAGACCCTTCTGACAGGCTTCCACTTTGCCCTGTTCAGCATTACAATGGGGCCGTTCTTTTTCCAAGATAGTCATTGAGACCAGCACTATCAGATTATGGCTTGATAGCTAGTTATCACTTTGGTTTGATGTAAAAAGCAGGCATCCCTAATCACTCACAACTTAAAAAGGACACAATGTTATCAGAGAAGAAAGTTTTAAAGAAGTATTTTAAACATTATTTCACAAACTTTCTAAACCCTTAAAGAAATCTGGCTTTCCATGCAGGTATTTAAATAATACATGAAGCTGTTAAATTTGATCACTTTTTAAATTCCCTTCTATTTTATGTATTTAATGTGGAGAGGGCCAGGGGACAGAAAGAATTTCACTGCTCCTTCTAGGATTTAATCACAAATACCTTGTTTTTTACTTCTGGGGAATACTATAAAGGGAAGTTGGATATGATAAGAAAGGCTTGGTTGATTTGATTATATCTGATGCATTTGTCAATTGATTGAAATTATCAGATTTCAGAAGTACCTAGGACAGAGGAAGGAATCTCCTGAAAGTGATAGCCCAGTGCTGGGCGACAGAAGGGATTGCACAGAGAGGACTTCTCCTTCCCCCATCTGAGTAACAGATGTTCTGTGTTCCCATCACAAGTGTCTTTTGCACATCCCTAGTCTTGATATTCATATCATGAGGTTTCACGATCTGCCCATTCCATTCATCTGTTTCTTCTAGACTGTGAACTCCTTGATACCAAGCATGTGTTCTTTATACTGTTTTCCTAAATTCTGGGCAGAGTAGATGCTCAATGAGCATTTTGGAAGGAAGGAAGGAAGATAGGAAGGAAGAGAGGAAATGAGGGAGAGAGGAAGGAAGGGAGGAAGAGGCAAAAGTTTACATATAATGTTTACAAAGATACTCAACAAAGTAGAACATGTACTTAGTTTGATGAGTCATTTGATTAATAACGAAGTATGATTTATTTAAGATTCAAATACAAGTTATAATTTAACGGGTACTCTGGGCCTGACATATGAAAAATAAGTGCAATACATTTTAAAGGCTTTCAAGTCTTAAGTATAAACTAAACAGATGAGATTTTTCAACCTTAAGAATTACCTGGGATATTAGCTTTGGAAAGTGTAAAGGGCAGAAAGAGGGAAATTGCTGAAATGAAGTCGGGGATTACTTGCATCAATATGTACAGTCACTATAAACTTCCAAAGGAATTTAAAATCACAATATAAACTTCCAAAGGAATAAAAAGGAATTGCTAAAAGAAAGCAGCTTTACTTATTGTCTTTATGTACCGAACCAAAATATTTTAGTAAGTCTTACTGTTAAGTGGTTGATTTAATTCTTTGTAAAGTTATTTTTTTAAAACCTGGATAATGTAAATATGTTGGTTAATCATTGGAGAACTCCCAGTCGTCTTCTTTGTTCCACTACTTAAACAACCAGAAGATTGTAAATCCTTGAAGTTTCCTTGGAGTTATCTTAGGTAAAGTCCAAAGTTTAAGGTAGTGTTCCGTAAAGCATAAATCTCACCACCAAAGTCCCTAAATCTCACCACCAAAGTCCCCTAAAGCAGAGAAGGATCAAAGGACACTCAGCATTCTAGGTTAGTCCTTACTTAGCCTGCCTGCTTTCAACCTGTTTCTTTAAAGATTCATCATACTTGGCGTTTCACCCATGACCTATCCAGCTTTTCTTTAAAATATACTTTTTTAAATCTTAGAATAGTTTTACTTATTTATTTTTATTTTTTAATATTTATTTATTTATTTGGCTGCATCAGGTCTTAGTTGCAGTGCATGGGCTTCTCTCTAGTTGTGGTGTGCTGGCTCCAGAGCGCATGGGCTTAGTTGCCCTGTGGCATGTGGGATCTCAGTTCCCTGACCAGGGATCGAACCCACATCTCCTGCCTTGGAAGGTGGATTCTTAACCACTGGACCACCAGGGAAGTCCCCTAGAACAGTTTTACATTTATAGAAAAATCACAACAATAGTACAGAGAGTTCCCATACACTCTGTACCCAGTTTCCCCTATTATTAGCATCTTACATTAGTAAGTTACATTTGTTACAATTAATGAACCAGTATTGACACATTCCTATTAACTGAAGCCATAGTTTACTCAGATTTCCTTAGTTTTAGCCTAATATTCTTTTTCTGTTCCAGGATCCTGTCCTGGGTACCACCTTTCCTTTTGCTGTCAAATTTTCTTGGGTTCCCCTTGGCTGTAACAGTTACTCAGACTTGCCTTGTCTTTGATGAACTTGACAGTTTGGAGGACTAGTGGTTAGGTATTTTGTAGAATGTCCCTCAGTTGGGATGTTTTTCTCATGATTAGATTACAGGTTTTTGGAAGGAAGACCCCAGATGAAGGGCACCTCTCAATACATCAAATCAAGAGAACATACTACCAATGTGACCTCTCAGTGTTGATGTTGACCTTGAGCTCCTGGCTGAGGTAGTAGTATCTGTCAGTTTTCTCCACTGCAGAGTTAACTCTTTTCCTCCTGGTTCCAGACTGTCCTCTTTGGAAGGAAGTAACTAGGCACAACCCACACTTAAGAAGTGGACAGTTATCTTCCGCCTCTGGGAGGGCAGAGTACAGAAATTATTTGGAATTTTTCTGCACAGCCAATTTGTCTCTTCTCCGTTTATTTATTTATTCAATCATTTATTTATATACACATTATGGGTATTTATTTTTACTTTTGGTTGTAATCCAATTCTACTTTATTTATTTTCTTGCTCAAATTGTTCCAATTTTGGCCATTAGGAGCTCTTTTAGTTGGCTTCTGTGTCCCTTTGACATATGTCTATCATTATGGGGTTTTCTTTTTTATCACTTTTTAAAAAACCTCCTGGCACAATAAGATACTTCAGACTCATCTTTGGTGTTTCCTGCCCCAGTCCTAGAATCAACCATGTCTCCAAGGAGTCCTAGTTCCTTTTACTGGAGGATGCTATAAGAAACCAAGGTTTGAGGTCTAGGTATTCTTGGTGTCGTTGCTTCTAGGTCCTCTCAGCTGACAGAGAAAGGAAATTCATGTGTGTATATTAACTTGTATTTATATGCATGTCTATAAATATTTGTATATGTAACCAAATATTTGTATATGTAGCCATACAGACACATCTATACCTCTATTCAGCTAAACATACAGTGTTTCCAATGTGGATCTATTAACATATGGATCATTCTAGCCTTCTCCCTTTGCTTATCTGTAAACTCTCATGCCAACAATGAGAAATCTGACTCCACTGTTGGTCATTCATTTACTTAATTGTCAATTTCCAGCATGCAGGTATAGTAAATCTGAATTGTTCATCTGTACCCCTGTGGCAAACAACTTTATCAACTCAAGCACAAAGCTTGCTTTCAGTTTCTTTTGCCTTTGGTCTTACAGACTCCACTTACTTCCAAAGTTACTAGGGTCAACACCAATTTCCCCCAAGCCCGAAACCCCTTGATGGGTTGTTCTACGCATTTACAGTATAGTTAACTTGTTTCCTCACATTCTGCATTCCATCTCTGGGATCCCCAACCTCCAGGTGATTTTTTTGAATTTGCATACATTGAGGTTCATGCTTTAGTATTAAAATAATGTTTTAAATTACCTAACATCTAGCAAAACTGATAAACTATGGCCTACCTTGTGTCAGGCCCTATAACAATGTCATTCGGTGGGGCTTTATCTTGTAGTCTCCTCGGAACAGCCCTGATGTGTCCCTGCATAATCAAGGCCCAGGCACCCCAGTCTAGGAAGCACAGACTACGGAAACTGCCTTGTGATATTTATGGCCGTATCTCTAAAATTCTAGGATTCCTTAGATTTGTGTAACCACATTTCTCTTAGCGGTTCCAGAATCTGCAAAACACGATCTATTTGGAGAACTGCATTTACATAAACTTAGAATTTTTTTTCTTGTTGCTCTTTTGCTCCTAGGAAGAAAGTAATTTAGACTGCAGGGGAGAATAATAACTACTGAAGTCAATACTAGCTTTTGTCTAGAACAAATGCCATCAGCGCAACTTAAATTAGAATCCCCTTTGTCAGTCTGGGTTTGCTGAAAGCAACAATTAAGTTGCTCTGCACTCACAAGCAATCTGCTATATTGTTTTTTGGGGGGCTTTATTTGTTGCACCAACCACATTATCCAAACAGCATGTGCAAAATTATGCCAATAAAGGAAGGAAAGGCAATGGTTGTGTGTTGCTGTTATTGTTGGGTGGGGGTGAGGGATAGGACTGGCTGGAATTAGCACATTAACAAATAAATTGTCGTCCTGAAGGACTTTCATGCTTTGTAAATCTTTCCAACTTCATTTTACCTAACTCCCAGGATGATCATCCACCACATGATGGTATAAGGTTGTCCCCAGTGGGGAATATTTATTTCTAATGCTGCCATGACAGATTGAGGACTTGGTAGGAGTGATGCTCTGGAGTCGTATGATTGAGCTGAAAAGTTTAAGAAAAATATACTTAAAATCTTAACATTTATGTAATAAGGCACTGGACTGTATCTTTTGTTTGTTTGTTTAAGCTACTATTTTTTAAACATCTTTATTGGAGTATAATTGCTTTACAATGGTGTGTTAGTTTCTGCTTTATAACAAAGTGAATCAGTTATACATATGTTCCCATATCTCTTCCCTCTTGCCGGACTGTATCTTTTGATGTGCTGCCCCACTGAGAGATTGCAAGCATCCCTGGGGGTGGAGCCTCCCCTGTGGTAGGAGGGACTGCTGGGCGGGACTTTTCTGCATGTTAGTTATAGATCAAACAGCCACCTGTTGTGCAATGGGAAACTTGGAACCCAGAGAAGGAATCTAGAAGCAGATGCTTCAGGTTGAGATGTCCTTTGGCACTTAGCAATGTTGATTAGGTATAATAACAGAACTCCACCTCTGAAGAGATAGAAAAAGGTTTCCCCCAAACTTTCCAGAATATTATTTTTGTTCATGGAAGCTAAGCATACTTTGTCATCCAAACACTTGGTTTTGAATGACTGGGAGGAAGAACCAGCTTAGTCAGGAAGGACGAACCAGCTTAGTCAGGAAGGACAAGCTTACCTGAACTTCTGTTCACTTCAGGCTGGAGGAAGGGCTGAGAAAAGGAGTGGCTGGGCTGGGTCATGCAGCCTGGACTATTGTCACGGCCCCCACGAGTGGTGATTTCAGGTGAAATGTGCCTGACATTGGGAGGGTTCTCAGGACTCCCATGATTGCCATGCCCGAGCTCTGAGGGTCAGACTCTACCTGCTTAAGACAAGGGTGGGATTTCACCCAAAGGGAAGAAATAATGATCTCTTATCCCAGAGGAAGAGGAGGCTCGGTTTGGACCAGGCTGAGAAGATTCTTCTCTTTTTTCTGGGAACTGAGTTGGGCTTGGACTCTGAACTGCGGAGGTGGGGTCGGTGCCAGGGGAGGCCCATGGAACCTAGACCGGGGTGCAGAGGTTGGGTCTGAGCCTGAAATCCTGACAGTATCCAACTCTAGAAGCAGTTGTGAACTTCACCGAGCTTATGACCAAGTCTTCTGTAAAGTTTTATGAAAAACCTGATTTCAGATGTACTATGTACAGATGTATTGCAGGGGGTTAAGGAGAATCAGACCCCCTCTTGGAGGCTGGAGAAAAGGATGCTATGAGGACAGAGATGCATGGCCCAGTAGAGTTGCACTCTTATATAAGAAGCAGCAGCAGAAGGCTGCAGGCCAAAAAGCATGAAAAAAGCAACCCCCCAAAACTTACCCCTGAGAACATATGTGATGGCACCTTGAGAAACCTCAGATTAGCTGGGAGGCATGGGGTGAGGGTGTATATGGGTGTTGGGGAGTGGGGGCTACATCTGGGTAACTAAATCAGGAGGAGCTCATGCAGCAATGTCTTGGGAGGGCAAAGATGGGAACCTAATTTCAGTTCAAGGTCACAGTTTGGAAATGTGAAGGACACAGAAGTCCCACTTAATTTTCTTCAGCTCCTAAGCATGTTTCTATGAATTTTATCCCATGAAAGGAATGCTACTGCACATCAGAAACAAATTCAGTGGCTAATTTGAAAAAGCAGTTATTTAAAAATAGAACAATATTTCAAACATCTTAAGCTAACGGCAGCACATGGGAGTCACATTGCCCCCTTTCTCTTCTTCCCATAACTCCGACGTATGTGCTTTCTTGTGCACACAAGTTCACTCTTCTCTCTCAAACATCCTTAGCACAAGTGGAGGACTTATGTTCTTTACAATCCTAAAACCTTCGATTATAACCCACGCTAACATAACAAAGGTAATAAAATGTGGAAGCTTGCCAAACATTTGTAGAGTACTGTGCCATTCACAAAGCACTTCAAAAATATTTGATCTCATTGGAATAACACTTTCTTGCCAGCGTAGCTGTGTAGGTTTCTTTCCATTTTATTTTATTTTATTTTATTTATTTATTTATTTATTTATTTATGTGTAAGCAACAACTCATTTTTAAAGACTGGGCAGACATGAGCTCCCACTAGCTTTCTAGGTTCAGCACACAGGAAAACAATGTTCAGTTTCCTTTTTTGGTATCACATGCTCGATCTCTAAACAGATACATGAAGTGGATCTCTAAACTGTGAGTGGAAGTAAGCTAATCATTGACATTCCAGACACTTTGCTACTTGACACACTTAAACAAAAAATGCCCAGCCGCTCTGCAAACTAAGTTTCTACTCTGGAGATAAATTATCCCCTTAAGGGGCCCAACACAGCTCTGCTGCGGTTCCTGGTAGACTCTGACCTGTCTGCTTGTTTTTTTTTTTCCAGCATCCCTTGGAGTACCCCGCTCAGAGACTGGCACAAAGGGAGTGGGTATCGTTGTTGAACAGGAAAAAATAAGGTAATTGCCACCAAAGGAACACTCCTTCAGTCCCAAGCCTTTGCTAACAAGTGACAGATTGAATCCTCTTAACTACCATGTGATGTATTGATTATAATCCTATTTCACAGATGAAGAAACTGAGGCTGTGATAATGTGATATAATAAGAAATATATATTTGGTCTTTGTCCTCGGTTCCTGGCACAGAGATCCTACAATCCTTGTAATTTCCTGAGCAATAGGGGTGATAAAGAGCATATTTTGTTATCATATTTGTTGTAGTCCTCAATTCCTGACTCAAGGGCTTCTAAGCTTTTGGGATCTCTGGAGTGATAAGAATGTCATTCTTATGCTAATGAGATGACTGGTGGCTGGGGTCCTCTAAAGAGCCTCAGGATGGGGGCTGGTCACTGGAAAGACCACAATGAGAGGATCGGAACTTTCATCCCCACCCCCTGACTTCCCGGTGGAGGGGAGGAGCTGGAAACTGAGGTAATCACCAATGGCCGTGATTTAATCAATCATGCCTATGTAATGAAACCTCCATAAAAAGCCCTAAACTGCTTGGGGGCGGGGGTTTGGGGTGATTTAAAGAGTTCCTGGTTGGTAAACCGACTGAGGTGCCGGGAGGGTGGTATGCCCACATAACTTGTCCTGTGCATCTCATCCACTGACTGTTCTAAGTTGTATCCTTTATAAGAAGCTGGTAATAATAAGTAAAGCTTCTTCCTGAGTTCTGTGAGCTGATCTAGCAAATTACCAAACCCGAGGAGAGGATGGTGGGAATCCCCGATTTACAGCCAGTGGGTCAGAAGTATGGGAGGTCCAGAACTTACACTTGGTGTCTGAAGTTTTGTGGGACTGAACCCTCAGCTTGTGGGGTCTGATGCTAACTCTGAGAAGCTAGTATCATAACTGAGTTAAATTGTAGGACACAGTTGGTGTCCAGAGACTTGGAGAATTGCTTGGTGTGGAAAACCCACACTTGGATATCACAACTGTTATGAGTAAAAATGGTTTATAGAGGCTCAGAGAGATTAACTTGTCTAACTCCACACAGCCTAAGAGTGTAAAAGCTGGTATTTGAACCGAATTCCTCAGATTTTAATTCCATAATACCATGTTGTCTACTGTTTTATCTGTTTAACTTCTGGAACATTCTTATTAATCCTGGTGCTGATAAAAAATGTATTTCATGAGAAACCCACAGTGGCACTTCAAAATGAACATTTTTGTAATCTTTACGAGAGAAAAACAAAGCATAAATACACCACTGAATGTCACAGTGAGTGGCTGAAGTGCTACGTCTGGAAATTAAGTCTCTGGTCCCAGGTTCACTATGGACTAAAAATATTAATTCTGATAAAATAGGTGGTCTCTCACTTTTGCTTATTTTGTTTTACTCTTTCAAAACATAAGCAACTCATTATCTGTGTTTTTGCTTATGAGATAATATTAAACTTCAGGAAACCACATTGTTCACTTCAGTGGAACCAGCTGGGGAAAAGGCATGATAAAAATTAGAAGGATCACGCCCACTAACAATAATTCCACCACCAGCAGCAAAACCAACAGCATAATCATCACCACTACCCTACCACCAGTAAGACGACCACCACCACCATCACCATCAGCATTAGGTTTTCTTGGGACAAGACAGAAGGGGTCGATTTCTCTTCCTTATGTGGATATCACATTTATGACTTCCCTTTCACTAAAAAGTTATGTCCCATCACTATCCAAGCCTATTCAGACTTCAAACATTGAAACATGGTTTTGACAGGATACAGAGTTTTAGTAAGTAAAAGCAAAGAACTAAGCCACATTAATGGCAGGGGTAGTTTACAAACTCTTTTTCATCAGTCAGATTCTTTTCCTCATTTATATAGAAGTGGTCAACTTTCAAAAATGTCTTTGAAGTAAGTTTGAATATACGCTTTTTCTGACTTACCCCCACACCTCCGAAAACACGCGCGCGCACACACACACACTCGCTCACACACTCAGACACACTCAGACACACACACTCACACACACTCACGTGATTCTATAATAACATTTAGCTCTTCCTTATGAATTTATGTTATACAAATACAAATGTCTCTCTCACTACTTGTCTTTCGAGGCCCTAGATTAACACACTGTATGACTAATAAACTGGGGATCAGACTTTGCTCTCTGCACAGGGTAGTTTCTAATCTGTAGTGACCTGTGTTATGAGCATAATCCCTATGTTTAAAAACTGTAACAAGTAGATAATGACTAAGATTAATTTTCTTAACCAGTTAGATTTTGAGCACACAAACAGATATTTTCCTTTTCCAGATATCAGTATAAAATCTATTAAGAATCCATCTGAAACTGTTCTCAAAGTCTATGACATCTCTTATTTTATGATGGTAAACTCTCCCTATTCAAAATGGATTTGTTTTGAAAAAGGCCTCATTCAGAGGCAGGCTGTTGAGTAAAGGGAATAATCAAACTGAGTATGAAACTGTTTGTTTTTTGGTTAAAAACAAGCTTTTACTAAAATGTAATACAGTGATTCTGAGTGGGTAGGTAAAAATTCTGGGGATGGTGTATGTGTTGGTTATTTTGAAAATGCATTCTCAGATGGCAGATTGAAAAAGAAAATCCTTGATTTCATTAAATAAACAGTAAAAAACATTTCAACTTAAGTTTAAACTTTCTGGGATGGCATGATAAGTGTGGTGGGGTTTAGGACAGAGGATAGCTGATGGTCTTAAAAATTTTTTTTCACATGTCAAAAAGATGTATGAAAGGTTAAAAAACGTTGTAAGAAGACTTTTTTCTTGTGTGGCTTCTAACTTGATTTTAAAAGAAATTCACAAAATAGGACTCCAGAAATATTTTGAGAAATGGCCTCTGCAATGAAATAGAGGTATAGTCTTCTTAGGGCGACTGTTTTGAAGGTTAATGCTCATTTTAATATTAAAGTTCTAGTATACTCACTTAAAAAATTAGATTAGGGGCTTCCCTGGTGGCACAGTGGTTGAGAGTCCGCCTGCCGATGCAGGGGACACGGGTTCGTGCCCCGGTCCGGGAGGATCCCACATGCCACAGAGCGGCTGGGCCCGTGAGCCATGGCCGCTGAGCCTGTGCATCCGGAGGCTGTGCTCCGCAACGGGAGAGGCCACAAGAGTGAGAGGCCCGCGTACCGCAAATTAAAAAAAAAAAAAGGAAGACACATATGCTGGCTCCTACTCTGTAGTTTCTCTACTGTCTAATCTGAGAGGCAGGATGGGCACCCAGGTGCCCAGACACATATGGGCACCCAGGTGTGATGTGTTACCACACCCCAAACAGAAAGAGCAATATATTTCCTGCTCAGCACAACTCCCCTATTCTGGACGTACAGGTTTCACCAATGTCCAATTTCTTAGACAAGAAAATAGCTGGTCCAATGAAGGTTCACGAGTGATCAGTGTTTCTAAAATCTAAGACCCTTTGTTTCAGCCCCGTGTGGCAGTCTTGTATCCCCCCGGCAGCTGTGCATTCATGGGAATCCACTGAAGTCATTTGTCGGGAAGGAATTCCCTGATTGGGCTTGGAACATGATGCAGCTATTTTTAGGGATTCAGCTGGTGTCCTTACCAGTTCCACATGATCTGGAAGTTGCTCCACTTCCTTCTATTGAGATAATTTGGGAAATGAGTGTTAGATGGAATTTCATTCTCTGCATCTATCATTACTGATGTTTTAAAATAAACAAGTTCTTAGAATTCTTTCCACCAACCGGAAAAAATCTAGTTGCCGCTTCAGGTTTGAGTGCCTTAGGAAATTATGGGAAAAATCAGCTAAAGCGAGTTGAGAATCTTGGGCCCCTGTCACCATACGAGTAAGTCAAAGAAGGAGCCTCGCTTGGGACCGGCTTGCCAGGTAATTTTCACACTGGACTCTGCTGAGCATCACTGTAAAGGATGACAGATTGTAAGATGGTAGGGCAGGGTCACATCCTCTACATCCCCTGGGGTGCTTGTTAAGACTCTCAGAGTCCACCCAGATCTTCTGATCAGACTCCTCAGGGGTTAAACCCAATAACTTGCATTTCTTATGGACTCCCAGGTGACTCTTAAACACACGCAAAAGCTTCAGAACTACTGCCGACTGTCCATAGATTTAGGAGCTGGAAATTAGGGTCTGGGCTGCCCCCATCCCGATTCCACATTCATCTACTTTACACATGGGAAGAAACACTTCTGTGGCCAAAAAATTTAAAAAGTTAGAAATAACTATTCCAGTGTAAACCTCTGAAAAAGACCTTCTCATGCTTATTTTCACTGATGATTTCTTTCTAGTTAGAATACAAATGAATGCATAAGAAAGTGATTTTGTCCAGAAAACTTCAGGATATAGAAAGCCACTTACTTCATCTACCACAAGGACCCAGTTCCACATCTCCAGCTGCAACTGACTTGTAGGATTCGGGAGACTCCCAGGAGTGTTGGGCCAGGGTGTCTGGGATTGATGGCTGGCCACCATTGCACATCCAGGACCCTACTTCCCCGTCCACTTCTCAAATTTGGCCTTCAGCCCAAGAGCTCCTCATTGCAAAGTTTAAGAATGTGACATATACAAGCATGATCACAGAATGCATTCCATATGCTGGCTTTTGGGTCACACAGAATGAAGATATTAAGAACATGTTAATGTGGTTGCTTGTAAGACAATTTTGTGGTTTTTGCTGTCCTAAATACCTGAAGTAAGTCTTTCTTACTGTGTCAAATTTAACAAGAAATCTAGAAGATGAAAGGAAGTAGTGGAACTTAAACTTCCAAATTTTAACTCGTATAATATACCATTGAGTTTCACGTTATGAAAACTTATTACTATGACTCAGATAAGTTTCGTAGGGTAAAAACTTCAAATCCATAAAAATACAGTACATAGTAACTCACAAATGTTAATTAATTTATTAAGCATCTGTTATATACAAAGCTCCATTCTATATATTTTGTGAGAACTACACAGGGGTTAATATATTGATTCAGGCTTTCAAGGAATGTACGATTGAACAGAGTGTAAAGGAGAGGAGTAATGCTCGTATAAGACTCTGTAGCAAATGCAAGGATTAGAGCTCTGTCGTTATATATGAGAGAAGGGAAGGTCTGAGTGCTTCTTTGAAGCTGTTTTACTTTCACAAAGGTATACTTTTTAAAGATGGTACCTTTTGCCATGGATTTTTTGCTGTATTTGTGTGTGTGTGTGTGTGTGTGTGTGTGTGTGTGTGTTCGTGTCTGCCTTCCTCTGAGTATTTATTTCTGTATGTTTTGGCTCTGGCTTTTATTTTACAGGTTATTAAAAGAGTACATATGCACTAGAATATTAAAAAGTTAACCTAGAGGCAATTACTATTGTCAGTTTCCTATATATCTTTTAGAGATATCCTATGAAATTATAAGCATAATGTATGTACATATTCTTTTCTAATCCCTCCTTTTTAAAAAGCAATAAATATTAGCACATGATATGCACCATTTTTGCTTTTACCTTGGAGATTATTTCCAAGAAATACATATATAGTTATTGCACTTTAAAAATGACTGCAGGCTTCCCTGGTGGCGCAGTGGTTGAGAGTCCGCCTGCCGATGCAGGGGACACGGGTTTGTGCCCCGGTCCGGGAGGATCCCACATGCCGCAGAGCGGCTGGGCCCGTGAGCCATGGCCGCTGAGCCTGCGTGTCCGGAGCCTGTGCTCCACAACGGGAGAGGCCACAACAGTGAGAGGCCCACGTAACGCAATAAATAAATAAATAAATAAATAAAAATTAAAATGGCTGCAGAGTATTGTATTATCTGAATTGTATTCATAGTATTCTATTATCCATAATTATTTTAACTAATTCTCTATAATAGTCATTTATAAAGTTTCCAGTTTGTTGCTGTTTCAAAAATTTCTAGAAGTAGGATTGTGGAATATATGCACTGTATGCATATATGGTTACCTTGGAAATTTTTAATATGAATGTAAAGTCTAAAGTTAATGAATACCTTTACCACCCACCCAAACAATCCAATGTATAAACACTTGAACTCCAATCACCTCCTCCTTACTTCTATACCATTGCTGCATTTTAGTTTTATCTTTTTTGTTTAACTCTGAAAGTATATTATTATTGTTGTTTTCCACATTAAAAGTTTGTTTATGTATACCCACAATTTTACATATTTCTTTACTCACCATTCTTTCTTTCATCCCAGACCTTTCGTCTAGGATTAGTTTCTTTCTATGTGAAATGCTTATTTGGAAGTTCTTAAAGCCAGGGTCTGTTAGTTGGAACCTCTATTAGTTTTTATTTACCATAAAATATCTTTATTTCATCGTCATATTTGAATGATAGATTTGTGGGTATAAAATTTTAGTTTTTGAGTCATCTTTTTCTCAGCATGTTGAAAATATTATTCCACTATCTTCTGATTTTCATTATTGCTGCTAAGAAGTCAGCTGCCAGTATAATTGTTACCCCTTTGCAGATGGTTCTTCTTTTCTGGCTGCTTTTAAGATCCTCTTATTATGTTTTTTCTACAGTTTGATTATGATGTGTATAGTTGTGGATCTTAAAAAACTTAATCTTCTTTGAAAGATTCATCTTTCAAATATGAGAATTTGAATCTTTTGACAGTAACAGAAGATTCGTAGCCATTTTCATTTTGAATATTGCCTCTTCTCCATTCTCTTTATTACATCCCTCTGAAAATCTGATTGTGATTTTGGGATTCTGAAACTCACTCTATGCGACAAGATCCTTAATATCTTTCTGATTTTCAGCACTTCATTTTCTCTCTCTGCTGCATTAGTGTAATTTCTGCTGAACCATTTTCCACTTCAGTGAATCAGTCTTAAACTGTGCCTGTTGTGTAGCCTGAAAATTGAGCTTTGACTTTCAATCACTATATTTTTGGTTTTAGACATTCCTTTGGATTCTTTTTGAATTTTCTTGATTGATTTTATAATCTCTCATTCATGACTCCTGTTTATGTGTTTGTTGTAGTGCTGACTATGGACTCATGTTCCTTGGAACTTTATCTGTAGCAGTCTTTGAAGCCTTAGTTGAAAGTAATTTCCTTCAGATATGCATTTACTTCTACCTTGTACAGCAGGGCACTACCCACTAGGGGCTATTTTAAAATCAGTTCTAGATTTGAAGTAGTGTGAATTTGGACTGAATATTCCCATGAAAACTAGATTATGGTTATGAATTCTCAGGAGAGAGATTTTTCCCTTCAACCCACCTCCAAGGTTGAGAGACACAAGCACTTTTTAATGGTCCCTTCTGTGGGTTCTTAGGTTTGTCTGCTGTTCCTAGATTACTCATGGGTTTTCCTTTCAGACTCCCCCCTTTTGTTGCACATGAGGATTTGTCTTAATGCCTCACAGTTTGCACAGTTGTCAAAAACAGAAGCTCAAAATAATCATGATTTAAAAGATTTCCCCAGAGCAAAAGCCAGATTCAGTGCTTAGTTACCTATATATATTTCTCCTTTTAATTAACTTTCACCCTCCATTGATTTTCTTTTCTCCCTTATTCATGAGTGCATTTATAAAGAGGTTTATTTTTTTAAATAAAAGCAGCATCTATCTTTGTTGTTTTCAGTGGAAGAGCAGATCAGGCTATCTCTCTAAAATTATGTCAAGAAACAGCAGCCCATAAAATTCTCAAGAGCTGAGCTTCAGTTCCTTCCCACAGACACTTCAATTCTTGTCTCTCTGAGGCATACACTAAGATCACGATAATGGGGGCAGTTACAGTGCAGTGCAGTGGGGATGCTGGTGCCTTTGATGGAAAAGTGAGGGCTTTCACCTCTGCTGTAGCAGCAGGACTGCACTGGCACTACATTCTTCTGCTCACCCAGGTCAGGGGGATGTTGTGTGCGTTCCTCTTACCTCCAAACATTTCTGGCACTGCCGAAGTTTCTCACCTGATACTAATTGTATGACCAACTTTGAAGAAAGTATTAACCTCAAGTTGAATAACTGTATCTATCTGTGTTTATGGCGCTGGGGTTACAGGAATAATCTGGTGAGTTTTCCGAGAGTGGATTTGTCTGCTCCTGTTGCCATAACAAAATACCACAGACCGGGTGGCTTGAACAACAGAAATTTATTTTCTTGTGGTTCTGGAGGCTGGAAGTCCCAGATCAAGGTCTGGCAGGGTTGGTTCCTGGTGAGAACTCTCTTCCCAGCTTGCAGATGGATGTCATCTTGCTGTGTGCTCACATGGTCTTTCTGAGGTGCAGGCTTGGGGGAAGAGAGAGATAGAGGGAGATTGAGGGGGAGAGAGAGAGGGCTCTCTTCTGTCTCTTCTTATAAGGGCACCAAACCTATCTAATCCAATTGGATTAGGGATCCACAGTTACGACCTCATTTAACCTTAATTACTTCCTTAGAGGCCCAACTCCAAATACAGCCACTCTGGGGGGTTAGGGCTTCACCATATGAAATTGGGGGGGAGACGGACACAAACATTCAGTTTGTGAATGAACTCACCTATACGAATGTCAGGTGTTAGGGGACTATTACAGGTTACAATCCGAGGCAGTGACAGCCAGTTTTAGCCGTTGGAGGGCTTTGCTCTGATGTTTACCTGCTTGGTGATACACTAGGCCTGTGTTTCAAAGCAGGGTGTTTAAATCTCAAAGGGGTAGACAGTGCATTAGGAGAAAGGATAAAATATTAGAGCCCCATTTATAATTATTTCATCTTATCGTTTTACAATTTGTTTTTGTGTTTTTTATATATATGGAAAGTATTTTACTACACTTATACATGTATGTAGTTTATATAATCATAAATGTACTCATAACAAGGAACATGTCTAGAATAATTACTGAGGGGTAGGGAATCACAAAGTCCCAGGGATCACTTGCAAGGAAGGAAGATGGCCCTTTTCAAGGTATAGGAATCCATGAACACAGTTAAGATATAAAACTCGATAATAAGAATAGATCACAAGAAAAAACCATCAGAGAAGTAGAGACTGTTGACAGAAGGAATGAGAAGGATAAACCATGCCACCCCAACCCAGGAGGAAAGGAAAAGAAAAATGAGAATGAAGAAAGTATTGTTATTATTTCCCAGTAGCTTTTAGCTGTCTCTGCTGTGTTTGCCCTACTGATTCTTTTGTTGTTGTTGTTAAAGACTTTTCTTTTTTTAAAAAAATTAATTAAGTTTTGGCTGTGTTGGGTCGTCTTTGCTGCGTGCGGGCTTTCTCTAGTTGCCGTGAGCGGGGGGCTGCTCTTCGTTTGTGGTGTGTGGGCTTCTCATTGCAGTGGCTTCTCTTGTTGCAGAGCTCAGGCTCTAGGCCCGTGGGCTTCAGTAGTTGTGGCACATGGGCTCAGTAGTTGTGGCTCATGGGCTCTAGAGCACAGGCTCAGTAGTTGTGGCGCACGGGCTTAGTTGCTCCGCGGCATGTGGGATCTTTCTGGACCAGGGCTGTAACCCGTGTCCCCTGCATTGGCAGGCGGATTCTTAACCACTGCACCACCGCGGAAGTCCTGCCCTACTGATTCTTAATAATCCCATTGGTGGCGTGACTCCAGCTAACCACAAGTGATAATCATGTAAGTGTTTGCTCTCACAGAGTACCATGATTTCTTACAGAGGGCTCTGAGTTGCTCACAGTTTATCCTGAACCATCTCTGTGTTTCCTTCATAGAAAGAATAACGTTTGGCCTTGACCCAAACATCCTCTCTGCTGATTAATTCGAGAATTGAAAAGCAGAGTTAACTGCACTTCACCAGTACTCTTGAGGTGCAGGAAAACACATTAAATTGTTTTCTTTGAGAAGGTATTTTAAAACGTGATGTGTTGGATTCCCTTCTGAAAAGGGAAAAACCAGTCAAGGGATTGGCTACCCTTCAGTAATGGGTGAGAAGGAGTCCTCTATGGGGTTATAAAGAGGCCCAGAGCTTTGGTCCTTTCCTATCTGGCCCCCACAAGGATGTAGAGTTTTATGTGCAGCCCCCAAATTGCCTGAAAATCAGAGCGGCCGCTTCTACTCAGATCCCAGTCAGTGCTTGTCTCTCGGAGGCAAAAACACAGGCATCCATGCACAAAGAACAAATGTCCTTGTTGGCAACAGGCATTTGCAGAGAATCTGGGCTGGATAAAGGGGAGGGGAAGATTTTCCGTGTCTCATGATACACAGAGAGTCAGTGTGCATGCCCGGGGCCAGCGTGGAGGCAGGATGGGTCTAACTCAGTGAGTTTATTCTCTGCTAGGTGTTGAAGGTACAGAAACACATAATGCAGTTTCCCTTCCAGGAAGAGTTCACACATAGTACAGGGCTCAGTAATTTGCCTAAAATTTTATGCCAAATTATGTGTTCATTTGGATACAAGCATTTGTTTTTCCTGGGGATGTACTTCATAGAATGCAAAAAGGTCTGTGACCCCCCCAAAATGTTAAGAATGATTGTTCTACACAAATGCTTTTTCTTGGGCATCTTTTCATTCAAAAGGGATGTTAGTTCTTAGAATTAGATAGAAGCATCCAGGGCACACAGAGGGAGATATATAGAGTTGGCAACACCTTTTCAGAGGTCCGGTCCTCTAACTCTTACCCTGCTGCTGAAGGGCCTGATAAAACGCTTCCAGGCAGATTGAGCTGGTAGCGTTGGTGGTGGCAGTGGTGGTGGGAGATTCTGTTTTCTAAGGACTTCTAGGCTTTTATCTTTTTTTGACATTCACATGGATGACGGATAGATTTCTCATCAAGATCAAAATTTGTTAAATCCCAGCATAAGCACTTTGAGTAGAAGAAGTTTCCATCATAATATTTTTAAACTTTTCTTTTCCTATACATCTTCAAGGAAGACAGATCTATAACAAAAGTAATGTGTGTGGCAGGGTGTTTGTTGGTTAGTGAGAAGCTGTCATTTTAGTGGTTAAGGGCACAGACCCTGGAGCCAGGCTGCCTGGGTTCAAGTCCCAGCTCCTCCAATTTGTCACTACTAAATCTCAGTTTCCTCGTCTGCAAAATGGGAATAATAACAGTATCTGCCTCGTTGGGTGGCAATGATTTGATGAGCTAATGTATGTGAAGACCTTAGGACAGTGCCTGATTGCTTATAAATGCTACCTTAACACATTCTTAATGATACCTCCCCCTCCAATCCCTCTAGACCCTACCTCTGCTCTCCATTCAGTAACTAGATGGTGGGAGGTGATCACTGTCATAGGGAAGCAATGTGAAAGCAAAGATCAGAGGAAAAAGTCTCCTCATGGCCTTTGAGTTTCAGAAGAATAGGCTTTGAGGAAATGGAAACAGGACAGAGGTAACAGACTATCAATCTCAGATGAGTAGTCGGAAGGGCCCTCCCTTCACCCTCACATACATACTGGCTAGAAAAGGATGCCACAGACTGGAAGGAGAGTGAATTGGATCGGGGAGTTATGAGAGCTTAGATGCTGGGAGGTCCCTAAGAAAGGAGGCCGTGAGCCCTGCTTCCACGTCAAGCGTGAGGGATGCTGGAACCTAAAACCAACCCAACAAAAAGAGAACAGAGTGAGCCCACGTCCTGTTTCTGTAATGTTCTGGGGAAGTGACAATGACTCTATACTGTGACTTGGCAGATGTGGCCTTATAGAGTTCTCCGGGCCCCATCATGACCCCAACATGATTTCTTGGTCCCCAAGCGTGGCAGAGAGTACGGGAATGAGGCAGCCCCAGCGACCACCAGGGCGGACAGTGTGTGACATGAGATGGTGCTTCCCAGCAGGAACCAGGATGAATAGACGACACTGAGGATGAAGACCAGGTCTGCCCTCACCCCGACACCACGTTAACCCCCTGGTGCTCAGATGCCACACTCGGGAAAACAGAGGGGAGACTCACCCCGCCATCTCAGGAAAAAAATGGAACTTGAAATAAAAATTAAATCGAGTTATGAAAAATTCAAGATTGCTTTTTAGCACATTTGAATTTGCAGACAGAGACTTATACCTACTCTACCTGTTCCTTCGTGACTCGGTCGTTGTCCTCATTCGGGGAAAGTGAACGAAATTTTGGCTTGAAAGATTTAGTTCAATATCCAAGTCAGCAGGGTGCATCTCCTCTGCCCGTCAAGGCTGCACAACACTGAGAAGAGACAGGGAACTGGGGAGCGGTGGACCCCTGAGATCACAATCACAACACGTCAGGCTGGGGGAGGGAGATGAGCAGGCGCTGGGAGCTCTCCACTGGGAGGGACGGGGAAGGGGAGCACTGCTCCGAGGGCTGGACCTTTATCCAAGGCAGGGACTGTGGGAACATCCCTACCCGTAAGATGGGAGTACTGTAATCCTAGCTTCCTGTCCTGTTCCAGACAGGATTCTCTACACAAGCATTAATGGATGTCTACTCTATTCCAGGTATTGTGTTGGATGCAGGGAACGTTCCTGGGTGAATGAGAGGGGGTCTCTGCCCCCAGAGTGTCCATTTGTAATAGGGGCGGGGCAGGCACATGGCTGTTAGCGAGCCACCCGTAGTGGTCCCGCTCAGCCGTTGGTCGGCCTCGCAGTGGGCCCCTCCCCCAAGCAACTGACCGTTAGGGAGTGACCCTTAGGGACCAACCGTTAGGGAGTGACCGTTAACAGTCCTGCTCAGCCGTTGGTCGGCCTCGCAGGGGGCCCCTCCCCCCAAGCGAGCCAAGCAAGCGACCCTTAGCGAGCAAGTGTCAAGGAGCCACTGTTAGCGGTCCCACTCAGCGTTAGCGAGCTACCATTAGGGAAGGACCCTTAGCGAGTAACCGTTAGTGAGCGAGCCTTAGCAGTCCTGCTCAGCCATTAGTTGGCATCGCAGTGAGCTCCTCCCCCTCCCCTTTCTCTGTGTAAAAGAAACCCGAATTTGGACTGAGGGAAGATGGTTTTTTGAGACACTAGTCAGCTATTTTCTCAGTCAGCTAGCTTTCCCGTTAAAGTCATTACTCCTTGCCTCAACAACTTGTCTCCCGACTTATTGGCCTGTCGTGCAGCGAGCGTGCTTGGGCCGGGTAACACATTCCGGGCTCACAAAGACCTTTCCACGTTAAGTAGACAGTAGGTAAGGTGGGAGCACAAGCTGGGGAGGGGAGTTTGTCCAATCTGAGAGCTCCAGAGCAATTCCTAGCAAACAGGGCTCCTACGCTGGGTCTTGGGAGGATAAATGGGTGTTCGTGAAGGAGACAGAGATGCAGGGGACACAGCCGCATCACAGGTGTGCAGGGAAGGAGCGGCAGAGGGCACGGAGCACAAAGCATTCGGCATCACTGCACTGTCAGGTCAAGTCACCAAGTGGAGACGTGAAGTCGGAGATGGAAGTTTGGGCCAAGTCACAGAGGGCCTTGGAGCTTATTATCAGTTTAGCCTCAGTTCTGGAGCCAATGAGTAGCTGCTGACAGGTTTCTGGGCAGATGGCGCTATAGCCAGGTTTATATTTCACAAAGACGTGTCTGGGGCAAATGGGAGAGAACTCGAGGGGTGGCCAGAATGTTAGTGAAGATTGTCTGCAGACCCTCATTCACCAACCAGCTCCAACAGGTCGCCAGATTGGACCACTGGCTCCACAGACCCATCACCAAGTCTTGCAAGTCTTGCTTGTAAAAGAAGGTCCAGAGGAGGTTTCCGACTAACTGGGAACAGTGCAGGATCAGACACCTGAGATCTGAGGGCTGGTACTTAGTCTGGTTTCTGATGAGTTAGAAGAGCAGCAGACAACTCTCCTTGGCATCCAGACTCCTGCCTGTTCCCCCTCTGGCAACCTCAAGATCCAGATCGCCCACTTCCCTGACCTTGCTGCCGGGTGGGAGCTTCCAGTACCACACCCTCTAGCCATCCTTGTGTAGCTGCCCCCACCCCAGGGTGGAGGTGCTATTCTTGGAATGAGGAAGCAGGCCATCTCGCCAGTGACTGCACTAGTCCCTCAGTGCAATGGGGTCGGCAAGTGTCCCTGCACCTTCCAGAACTCCCAGTTTCAGCCTAGAGCAGGGTATGACACTTCTGTCAGCCTTAGGACAATTGCAGATTTGTACTTTATCAAAACTGCATTTTCATAATTACCAGTGTGTCCGGGGCTTCCAGGGATTGCAGTAACTCTGTCCTGCCTCTTGCTAAGTCATTTGGCTGCATTTCGGAAATACTGTCTCAGTTCCGACTGGCTTCAGTCTGTCTCTTCCAATTCATTATTCATGCCTGTGGCTCAGATTTTCACATCCTCACAGCCATTGGTGGCCCAGCGATCTTGGTTGGGAAAGGGAAGAAGTGGGAAGGGAGGGTGAGAGCATACAAAGTAGGGTGAATGGGAAATGACAAAAAATAAATAAAATCATGCAGAGGGTTGGCGGGGCCGGCACAAGGCAGGGTGGGGAGCAGATCTGTGGATGACTGGGCAAGGGGATGGATGGGTTAAACAGAAGTAAGAGGGAAAAAGCTCAGAGAGACAAGAGAACAGGGCAGAGGGAAGTGTGGCACTGTCCTGGAAAAGGAAACTATGTGACTTGACTGCAAGATCAAAAGCATGCAGGGGGTGCGGGTTCGATCCCTGGTCAGGGAGCTCAGATCCCACATGTCCCGTGGCCAAAAAATCAAAACATAAAACAGAAGCAATATTGTAACAAATTCAATAAAGTCTTCAAAATGGGTCCATGTCAAAAAAAAAAACAACTTTAAAAACAAAACAAAACAAAAATGCAGCTCTTGCTATTGATTAATTTTATCTTTGCAGCACACGCCGGGCTGCAAAGAGACATCATAGGTGGGTGTGAACAGGAAAATGAGCTCACTGTGCAGAGTTCCCAGTAGCTTTGATGCTGTCCCACAGGCTTCTTAGGAACCACTACGATTCCCTTTAAACAATCCTTCCCTCCCCCCCCACCCCCGCAAATCCTCACTCTTTAGATTGGGTAGTCCAGTTAATGATGTTGACTGTTTCCGCAGATCCTGTTGGAGCTTTGGCCCTGATGATTTATGCATCTGGAACGTTCCATGGGATGGAGCACGGCTGGGCAGGGTGGACCGCTGAGGACAGAGAGCTGACCCAACAGACACCTGATCTGACAGGAGCAAGTCCTGCAGAACCTGCACTGGAGAGATTTTGGCGGTCACCCAGCCGCAGTTCACCACCCTGGCTGCACCTAGACGCACCTGGGAGCTTAAAAGAATATTCGTTTCTGGATTCCATCCCTGGAGGTTTAATTCAAGTGGTCTGGGGTAAGGCCCTTGCATCATTATTAAAAATAAGAAAATCATGCGAGGCTACTGTGCAGCCAAGAATGAAGACCCCCAACATAGTTCAGACTTTTCATTTTACAGATAAGAAAACAAAGGCTCCCAAAGGCAACGTCAGGTGCCCTGATTTTCACAGATAAGGAGTCGAGGCTCTCCTGGCCCCTCAGGTGAATGCTGGCTCTGCCAGGCTAGGAGCATCTCAGCACAAGTGCCTTCTCAGCATTACTCCTGAGCCTTACTCCCTAACATGTCCATCTGGGGCTCAGCACCCTCCAGAGAGGTTCATTATAGCCTGCTGAATATTTTATAAGTGCCTGAAGACAGGTCAGACACATAAATAACTCCTTCTGTGAGGGAACACACACACACATCCGTGCCCCCCATCCCAGCACGTGCGCACACACGTACAAACACACAGACACAGCCTTTCCTCATTTGTGTTTGAAAGCAGGTGGCTTTGTTTCTGAAATGTAGTCACTGCTAACAATAAAAAACGTGAAGGGAAAAAAGTGAACAAAGGGAGCAGCTCTGCTGATGTTCCATTCCAGAAGCGTTCTGTTTGATCCTGGCTGGAGCAGGGCATTTCTTAGATGGATTTGGACTTCATACACATTTGACTGAACAAGGGGTGCTGGGGATGGCAAAAGTGAACACTGAGCCTGGTGAAATGAGGCAAAAGGATGCATGCCTCTCTTTACAGGAAAAATCCTGTTTATTAACAGTTTGTGGAATTTCAAATGTAGAACACACTGTATAGCTTTCTTTTTAACATCAACTCCAAATGTTTTTTTCCTTTTTCTTTTTTTTAAAAATAAATAGAATAGCTTTGCTGCCTAATAATACTCAGGACAAATATTCTCTGGTAAATTACAAATAAGAGAAATCAATTTGATTTCATACAAGGCTGCATTTCATTTTGGAAGATCTTTTAGTCACATTTAAGTGCAAGAGAAAAAGATAACAGATGAAATAGCTTCATATGGAAATAGAACATTCTTGAACATTTGTTTTAATTCATTCCCACGTCCAGCTGAGCATGATGCAGAATAATGGTTTTCACAATGACTCAGGGCATCTCCCTCCCCCACCTCCAAGAATGTTTCCAGTTACATTCAAAACCTTAGATGATGGAGGATGAAAATAGCATCTTATTACACACCTGTCGGGTGGCAACATTCATTCCTAGGAGAAAGATCTCCCCCAAATGTTGCAGCGGGAGGCTTAATTTATACACACCACAAAATTCATATTCATGTGTGCTCCATTTAGGCTTCATTATGCTTACAAATCTTCTGATGAATGAGAAATCAATAAACTGAGGAACTGTAGATGTAGAAACAAAAAAAATAGAGTTCACCATCCATGACAGTTAGTGCCAGCCTGTAGATGCAGTTGTTATGTGGTCTAAAACAATGTCAAGTTCACTTGTGCAGTTATCTCAGGGTATATTTTCCAACTATTTATCTTAAAAAGGGACACTGGAAACTTAAACTACAGGTACATTATAGAGATTCTTATGGCTTCAATTTCAATACCCCCTCTGGAAATTTTCCAGGTAGAACTCCTTCTGAAGTTCTATGAGAAAGAAGAGCTAAATGTCACCCATGACTGCAGACCTCCCTGGGGCCTTGAAGTCAGTGCAAGAGATGAAACAGCACCTGCAGGCTGAACAGGTAACGTTATGCAAAGGCGTGCCATCCTGTCTCATCATTATGCTTTTTATCATTACAACCACTATTATTTAGAAGTTTGAGACTTTTTTAAAAAAAAGATATTCTATGCTTGCAGAGGCTAAGAACTCTCGGCATACATTTTTGAGCTTTGATGACCCATTCTTTGTGGTTTTAGTGTATTCTTTTTTTATTTATTTATAGTTTTGACTGCATTGGGTCTTCGTTGCTGTGCATGGGCTTTCCCTAGTTGCAGTGAGCCAGGTCTGCTCTTCATTGCGGTGCGTGGGCTTCTCATTGCAGTGGCTTCTCTTGTTGCGGAGCATGGGGTCTAGGTGCGCAGGCTTCAGTAGTTGTGGCACACAGGCTCTAGAGCGCAGGCTCAGTAGTTGTGGCACACGGGCTTAGTTACTCCGCAGCATGTGGGATCTTCCCAGACCAGGGCTCGAACCCGTGTCCCCTGCATTAGCAGGCGGATTCTTAATCACTGCGCCACCAGGGAAGCCCTAGTGTATTCTTAAAACTGTTTTCTGAGGAATGTCTTGATTTTCTTCTGTACTTTTTTTTTTTTTTGGAGGGTAGGGCATCTATTCAGATACAATTCCTGATGGGCTTCGTTTTCATAAGGTGATGCAAAGACCCGTGAACGTGAATTAGCACTGTTGAGTTTCTGCATTTCCATTTCTCGCCCCAAAGTCTAACCCTGCATTTTTTCCCACCTGCTGTGGTTCATCAGACCCCTCCTACTTGAAACACTCAAGGTCAGGGGCTGATGGATGATCCAAACCCTGCTTGTTACTCTACTTCATGGTTCTAGACCCAGTGGTTGCTCCAGCAGGTGGGTACATGACCCAAGCTGGCCCAATTTAGAGCTTGTCTATGGATCTTCTACATTTGATGTGGAGAGTATGTTTTCTCTTTCTTGCCTCACGGGCTCTGAAGTGCCTAGAATTGTGCCTGATATAGATTAAGTGTCTCTTCTCATTATTGTTAACGGGATGTGCCTTCAGGGCTGCTAGTGGCCATGGCCCCTTCCACATGAAGCAGCCTGCAAGAATGAGGGCAAACAAAAACAAAAGCTGAGATGAGAGGTGGAGAGAGAAATCTAGTACCATTCACATGAATCCATCCTTTTTTATGGTTTGGTTCCATGAGCTAATACATTTCTTTTTCTTGTTTAATTTGAGTTTTGATTCTGCTATTTGTAATAAAAAGTTCTGATGCTGAACATAACATGTTATTTAGCAAATGCTTGGAAGTGTGGACTAGAAAAAAGTAAAGATTGATGCAGGAGTTTCTAGTAGGATAGACTCAGAGACTAAGACAGAAAACGCAGGGAGACAGGTTTGAGGGATGATTATGAACTTCACTTTGGAGGTATTGAGTTTGAGGATCTTTGGATTTTGCCATGTGGAACTGCCCATTAGGTGTTTAGAAATAAGGATAGAAAACTCAGGAGAGAGTTCAGAGGTGGGGATATAGATGTGTGGTCAACAGAATGGAGCTATAGCTGAAGCCCATGCTGGATGGGGTCCAGAGTGAGACTGGAAGAGGCACAGGAGGAAGAATAGGCAACGGGAGGTGATGTGGTCCAGTGAGAGGACAGGAGAGTCAGGGTATATAACATGAGAGACGTCAAAGAGGATAATCCCAGCAACACCCTCAAATGATGCCAAGAGGCTTAGATGGATGAGAACTCAGAAGAGACATCACATTTTAACAGGTAGTTTATTGGTACCACTTGAAAGAAAATTTCAGTTTAGCAGGAGCAAAACACAGACAGCACAGGGTTGAGAAATGGGTGGGAGAAATGGATGGCGGGCGTGGTCAAAAGAGGGAAAGGTGTAGGAATTCCACAGTTTCAGTGGAGTCAGATCACCTCTTTTTTTCTTGAGAGTAATTGTGATTTAAGCATATTTGTATGTTAAAGAGAAATCAAAAGGCAGAAAAATACATCTGATGGGTACTGATGGAAGAAGCATGTTAAAAGAGGAAGTGATAGAGGGTAAAGGAAGAAGTCTCAGAGAGAATAAAATACATTTCCTTATTTAAGACAACAGGGCAAGAGAAAATGACCACGATGAGCCTGGGAGAATTTAAGGTAGGAGGTGAACGGTAGCTGGAAGTCCATCCCATGATGTTGAACCCAGGAAGGTAGATGACAGAGTCATGCACTACATGGTGGGTGGGTGAAAGAACTTCATTGTGGACAGAATTTAGAACCACTATGAGAAATTAATCAAGTTTATTATAATAATTTTGGAGCAGCACTGAAGTTAGAAAGAACAAATTGGCAGTGGATTCAGTCAGTTGCTACTAGCAGCCCAAGATAAGGAATAGCAAAAACCAAAGACGCATTTGCCCAGTTCAATGGAAAGCCAAGGAACAAGGAAATCTAGGATGCCAGGGAGTCTTACTGGGTGAAGAGAGCACGTTTGTCTCACTTATTAGCTTGCTTACTGTGGACTCGGTGCAGGTCGGTATCCAGCAATGAATGGAGATGCAATAAAGATTTACGCCATTGAAAAAAGGCACTCGTTAACTTTTATGATGTACTCTTTCATCTAGTTTGAGCTCTGAAACACAGGAATCACTTTCCTTTCATCTTCGCATTTGCCCTGGTGGTGTGATTAAAAAGAACAAGATGTTTCTGGAATCATCCCTGTGGAGAGAGAGGGTGGTGATAGCCATGGGAAAAATGGGAAGTAGAAATTCTGGAAGAATAAATGAATGTATCTGCATTCTCATTGTGAGGAAGGAACCAGGTGTGTGTGTGTTCTAAGCACATGTGCTGATGGTTTAAGATGAGGCAGTGCATGAGTCCCACGGAAGGAGAGGATTTATAAAGTGATGGTGAGCAAGGAGATCTGGGCAGAATATAGGGTGACCAATTGTCCCAGTTGCCCAGTGGAAGGTGAACATGGGACTTTTAGTGCTAAAACGGGCAAGTTCCAGAGTGATCAGGATGTTTGGTCAGCCTAATATGTGCAGAGAAACATGAACAAGTATATTAAATATCCATTTCTCTTTAAATAGAATAGTTTCAGAACTCCTGGAGGCTTTGTGGAAGATGGCACCCTAGGGTGCCCCTGAGAAAGAACATTTGAGTTACATCGGCAGAGTAAGATTGTTAACTCCAGGAACTGGACACATTTCTAAATTGGGCTTCTTGAAGATTTCTAAAGCTTCCAAGTAATTGATCTGAAGCTAAAAGTGTAAGCCTAGCCTTTATGATGACATCTTAGGTAAACTATCCTATTGCTCCATTTAAAAACATATATATATATATATATATATAAAATAGAATCACACAATAGGTGGCCTTTTTTTTTTTTTAAAGAAGATGTTGGGGGTAGGAGTTTATTAATTAATTTATTTATTTTTGCTGTGTTGGGTCTTTGTTTCTGTGCGAGGGCTTTCTCTAGTTGTGGCAAGCGGGGGCCACTCTTCATCGCGGTGCGCGGGCCTCTCACTACTGCGGCCTCTCTTGTTGCGGAGCACAGGCTCCGGACGCGCAGGCTCAGTAGTTGTGGCTCACGGGCCTAGTTGCTCCGCGACATGTGGGGTCTTCCCCGACCAGGGCTCGAACCCATGTCCCCTGCATTAGCAGGCAGATTCACAACCATTGTGCCACCAGGGAAGCCCTTAAAACATATTTTTATTAGAACCTAAAAGTGTCATTTAAAGCGACTCAACAGCTTTCTTGCAGTACAGTTCACAGGATACTAGGGGAAAAAATTGATTTTTATTTTTTCCTCTCCACCCTCCCCCAGCTGAGGAAACACTGTGCTGGGGCCCATCCACTGTCTCCAATTAGCAGGTGAGATGCTTGCATGTTTCAAAGGCTAAACAAAACATAAAACAGGCCTCATTAGCCTGCTTTGGTGCTGATCTGGACCAAAAGCTGAATAAAATGCATGAACATAATAGGAACACTGTAGATAAATCCCACACAGAAGAAACACACATATAACAGAAACATAATTGTCTTCAATTTGCAGATTCACACTGGATCCTAAGAACCTAGAATGAATGGAGCCTTTTCTTAGATCTTAGCTTGAGTCAGTGATTTCAGTAACGTTAACAATTGGATGGTGGTAGCGGTGGGTGAATGGGTGGGGGGACAAGTATCTTCAGAACTTCTCTTGGGGGTGCAGAACCTGCAGAGGACGATCGAGGAAGTAGTGGTGGGAAAAACAAACACAAAAACTCTGAGCAAAGGAAAAGATGGTAATTCCCAGCATTCTGAGTTGATTGATACGCTCACACACAAATGCTATGAATGACTTACTGCTTCATTCACATTCTTGCTCCAAATCAGTGGGTCTCAGGCTTGGCTGCACATTGAAATTACCTGGGGAGCCTTAAAAGACCTGGTGCCGGGGTCCAATCCCAGAGATTCTGATTTAATTGCTCTGGGTTGTAGCCTTGGCAGCGGACTGCTTCTGTGCAGCCAAAATCGATAGCCGCTACTGTGCTGTAAGTCAAGAAATCAGGAGAAATGGCGCAGGCAAGTGGTTCTCAAATTGTACGTGCCTAAGAATGGCCTGGAGGGCTTGGTAGAATCTCCTGGAGCCCATCTTCAGAGGATTCAGTAGGTCAGGGTGGCGGCTAGAGATGCTGCATTTCAAAGGGCCAAGGACCACGCTTTGAGGACCACTGGCTTCGGTGGATCTTCTGTTACTATGTCTGGAGACAACTAAGCCATTCAGCATTCCTTGTGTACCCCTAGGAGCTCTGTGAACCCTCATTTATGTGTGCTTGGAGGGCACATCCGAATTAATTTGCCCAACTCTCTCAAGCCAGCCGATGGGAGGCAGCCTCTTTTTTTTTTCTAGCCTGGAAATGTAAGGGCTTTATTCTTTGCTGATCTTGTTGATTTTGGGGAAAGCCATCTAATTATTTGTGGGTGTCTGGTAATCCCAAGGAACACAGTGTCCTGGGCATGCGCCAGCCAGCTCCATGGAGTCCCTCAGACCTCCTGGCACACCAGCTAGCCGGGGCACCCTTCCTCCTGTGTACCCCTCCATTTCACCTTGGAGTCCTCCCTCTGTGCTCTAGGCCTGCCCTCATCCAACAAGCAGGATCCACAGTGCATTTGGAATCCTGCCCCATTGTGCTCAGAGAACCGTGGTGGCCCAAAGAATAGTAATAAATCACAGCTACTGTTTGTGAGGGCACTTATTCTGCCAGGAACTGTGCTGGCACTTCACACACATCATTTAACTTAACCTTCACGCCAACCTTCAAAGATGAGAATTATTATGCCCATTTTATAGATGAGGAAACTGAGGCTCAGAGAGTATGACTTGCCCAAAGCCTTAGGGCCATTAAAGGAGAGATGGGATGTGTGGCTGGGCCTGGCTCCAAAGTCCATGCTTTTCCCCCTACCCTTCTGCCTCCCTGGCACAGATGGACTAGGGTGGCAGAAAGAGCACTGGATCCCAGCTGGTAAATGGTCTGGCCTCCACTCCCAGAAGCCGCTGAGTGGACAGCCTTGGACAGGTTGCTGGCCCCGCCCCTAGTGCCTCTGTCCTCAGATCTTTATCTATGAAATGAGGGGTTTGACCAGATGGCTAAGGTCCCTCCCCCTCTTACTTTCTCACAGTGTCTCTGTGACTAATGCAATTGTGCTTCCTTTCCTGGGACTCTGCCCTGCCTGGTGATCACATCATATGTTCAGCAGACCTGTATCCAGGGAGAGCATCTTCCAAAGGCGCAGGATGAGTTACTGAGGTGCCACTCAGCCAAGGTAGCGGGAGGTTATGTCAACCTGTCTGAGAGCTGCCTAACGACAATTTATAACCCACTTGTAAAATGTCCATTCTCTGGTGAAACTTGGCGTTCAGTTGTCTGAGTCAGTACTAGATCGAAAGCTGGTCACCTAAAACCTGAGGGGGAGGAGGACGGGAATCAGACACACTCCAGTGTGTGTCCCCTTGCCTGTTGGTCCTGGAGCAGTGGCCTCGGGGGTGTCCTCTGCCCAGAGGAGGCCAGAGAGATGTGCACTGGGCTCTGCTTTCTGTAGCCTTTCTCCCAGGGCCCCAGGGGGCGGATGTGCGGAAGGAGGTTGTCCTTACAGCTTTTTATTATGATAGTTACTAATATTATGGTTATAGACTGATGTGCTACTTTCCCCCAGGTAAACAAAATCTGACCTGAAATTAGGAACCTTAAATTGTTCTTTCATATATTTTTTTTACTGAATTATAGTTGATTTACAATGTTGTATTAATTTCTGCTGTACAGAAAAGTGATTCAGTTATACATATATATATTCAGTTATATATATATATATATATATACACACACACACACATTCTTTTTTTATATTCTTTTCCATTATGGTTTATCATAGGATACTGATATAGTTCTCTGTTCTGTACAGGAGGACATTGTTGTTTATCCATTCCACGTATAATAGCTTACATCTGCTAACCCCAGCCTACCACTCCATCCCTCCCCCAGCCCACTGCCCCTTGGCAACCATGAGTCTGTTCTCTATGTCTGTGATTCTGTTTCTGTTTTGTAGATAGGTTCATTTGTGTCATATTTTAGATTCCACATATGAGTAATATCATATGGCATTTGTCTTTCTCTTTCTGACTTCACTTAGTATGATAATCTGCATCCATATTGCTGCAAATGGCATTATTTCATTCTTTTTTATGGCTCAGTAATATTCCATTGTATATAGTACCACATCTTTATCCGTTCATATCTGTTGATGGACATTTAGGTTGTTTCCATGTCCTGACTATTGTGAATAGTGCTGCTATGAACACAGGGGTACATGTATCTTTTTGAATTATAGTTTTGTCTGGATATACGCCCAGGAGTGGGATTGCTGGATCATATGGCAACTCTATTTTTAGTTTTCTGAGGAACCTCATACTGTTTTCCATAGTGGCTGCGCCAACTTATATTCCCACCAACAGTGTAGGAGGGAGGAACTTTAAATTAGAGTTGATCTTTTTGTTCAAATGGGCCTCATTTCTCATATGTAATGTAGGATGAAGGGGTGAGATGGACCACCGATCTTCAAGTCCCCTCCCATGCTTTGTGAGATTCCATCACAGATCAGAGGGCAAGCAGACGCAAGTAAGCAAAAGGGGACACAGAGCAGGTGGATGCCAGGAAACCTGCTTTCTAAACAATCAGATAATACAAAGATTTTGTTGTTGTTGTTGACTATATATTTATTTTAAAAATTGTGGTCAAATACTCATAACATAAAATTTACCATCTTAAAAAAAATTACCATCTTAACCACTGTAAAAAGTTCATTTCAGGGGCATTTAAGTACATTCATATCATTGTGCCACCATCACCACCATCCAACCAGGAACTCTATTTATCTATAAAGATATGTTAACAGTGTTCACACAGCACTAAAAATAGCATCTCCAAAAGCAATAATATTTTGAATTTATAAACCTCCTTCGTAGAAATTTAAGGCATTTCACAAACATTGTCTTGTCTGTCCTTACGATGACCTTAAGTAGAAGCAGAGAGATCGGAGAGTGGACAGATCAGACAAAAAGAAGGAAAAAGACCCGGGGGGACATGCAAGTTTGCTAAATTTCATTGTGACCCGCAGAGACTCAGTGAATCATCCAAGGTCTCATAGTTTTCAGGTAGCTGAGGATCTGAGAACTCGGATACATGCCTTTAAGTTCAGTTTTCAGTTTTCTAAGACTGTGATAATATCAACCAGAGAGGGAAGTTAGAGGACAGTACGGGCTTGCCCTGCCTCGAAAGAGGAGTTTTCTTCACGGATACGTTGTTGGGATGGGTGTATCAGTGTGGGAGTGGGGATTTGGGGAGCAGGGATGCTTTGGCAGAGGTGGGGTGACCTGGGAGGTTCTCGGGTTCTGTCGGTTTCTGGGCAGCTGCTAATAGGGAGCTTTGGGTGGAAAGGGCTGAGACCTGTTTATAACACTGAGAGAGGAGTGCTCACAGGTGCAGAAAATTTCATGGCCTGGGAATGAAAGCTTCACTGTCCAGGCTGTGTGTGTGAGAGAGAGAGAGAGAGAGAGAGAGAGAGAGAGAGGGAGAGAGAGAGAAAGCCAGGTGGAATTCAGATACAAAAGATATAAAAGAAAAAGTATGTGATTTTTCCTGGCTGTGGATGATGGGTCAGATGATGAAGTTAGTCATCAAAGTTCGTAAACTGCATTCTTGTTTTCAATTTGGTGATTTGTTTTTAAAAAATGATATTTTTTGTTGGAGAAGAAAATTGTATTCGTGGAAAGTTGTGTTTCAGTTAGATTCCACCTTTTGGTGACTGGAAAATTTCCAGTGAATTTCCAGGAACAAGAAAATGGCAGTGTTCCTGGTGCAAAGTCTGAATCCTCAAAGTCCAGGAACAGGCATGCATAAACTGTGATTAAAAGACAGAAAATGAACTTAAGAAACAATCTAACAATTAGAGCCTGGCAAGTAAGATGCCGTCCTTTAGCCTGGAATATACTCATCAACGTGTGTAGGAGAAGGGGCTGCTTCTTCGTGAATAGAGTGGATGATTAACTGGTCTGGTGGTCTCTACTCAGCCAGTTATATGTCATTGGTTTCCCACTGAAAGCACATGGAATAAGTATTAGCTTTGCTGTTGTTCCCTCTGCAGTTGGCCACATTCTGGTGGATCAACAGGGAGGCCAAGAGGAGTTGGCTTCAGATATTCTCCCTTCATTCACTCCATTTCTTAAGAGCCTGCTTTGTACCAGGCACTGTGCTAGAAGCTGCTGGGCAGGGCTCCAGCCTTGACCTTGGATGAGTTTACAGACTAGCAGAGGAAGGGAGACAAGTGTCATTGGTGCCGTGAAAGGAGTTTGTGCAGAAGGTGCTCAAAAGGTACAAACTTCCAGTTATAAAATATATTTCATGGGGTGTGATGTACAGCACGGTGACTATAGTTAATAATATATTATTAACTATATATTATATAATTTTAATGTAATATTATATATTAATTATATATTATATAATTAATAATATTATTAAATATTGTGTATTTGAAAGTTGCTAAGAGAGTACATCTTAAAAGTTCTCATCACAGGGCTTCCCTGGTGGCTCAGTGATTAAGAATCCACCTGTCAATGCAGGGGACATGGGTTCGAGCCCTGGTCTGGGAAGATCCCACATGCCGCGGAGCAACTAAGTCCTGCGCCACAACTAGTGAGCCTGTGCTCTAGAGCCCGCAAGCCACAACTGCTGAGCCCATGTGCCACAACTACTGAAGCCTGTGCGCCTAGGGCGTATGCTTCTTAACAAGAGAAACCACCACAATGAGAAGCCCGCACACTGCAAAGAAGAGTGGCCCCCGCTTGCTGCAACTAGAGAAAGCCCAAGCACAGCAGCCCAATGCAGCAAAAAAAAAGTTCTCATCACATGAAAAAAAAAATTGTAACTATGTGTGGTGATGGATGTTAACTAGACTTATTGTGATCATTTCACAATATACACAAATATCAAATCATTATGTTGTATACCTGAAACTAATGTAATATATGTCAATTATATCTCAATTATAAAAAAGAAGTGTGTGTAGAAAATACAATGAAGGGATTGATTAGCTTGTTTGAATGGTGTATAAGGAACAGGGAGGGCTTTTGGAAGAGATGACATCTAAACTGTGTTTAAAAAAAAAAAAATCGGAATTTTCCAGGCAGGGGGTTTTTCCAGGAGAGGTTAGATGCACTGAAGGGAATGGGGAGCAATTGAAGTGAAGGTTTGGACTCCATATACAATCTTTAAAAAATGATTACCGAACGGCATGGGGCACTGGCAATCTGAATTGCCTAAAGGGATTTGGCCACAGATCCTTATAAGAGAAGACAAAGGTGAAATTGAATAACAGAAAGAAGGAAAATGATGAACAAGTACATGAGAAAAGTCAAATGGGAAAGGAGTAAAGAAAAGTGAAAAGATTTTAAAAATCATATATTAAATCCCAAACAAAGAATGACAAAGTGGTCAGACTTGGAGCAGATGATCAAGAGACAGACTTTTCCATTCTAAAGCTGGACGACATGGTCTGCATCGGACAGAGAACGACCTAAACAGAACTAGGAGAAGATGGTGCCATTTGGTGACAGTCTGTAAAGACTAGAAGCCTGGTCCCAATGCCTGGTGACATTGTACCTGCACAAGGGAGGGAGCCCCCAGATGGCACCATGGGGCAGCAGCAAGGCCCATCGTGTGCCCTGGGCCTGAAACCTCCCTCACCTCCTCCCCGAGAGCTGCTCACACTCTCACTCCCTCCAGGAGTGGTGATAGGGCCCAGAGGCTCAGACGGCAGAAAGGCTACTGGAATCTGGCAAGCCCTGGACAGACAGTTGTCTGCCTTCACCTCCTTTTATCGGCTCTACCACAGCAGACTTTGTCCCAGGACATAAAACCACAGAACCACAGAATTTCAGTGAGAAAAGAGCATAAGTATCTCCTAATTTAATCGTTTCCAAACTCCTTTGATCATCTACCCTCAGCAATAAAAAACAATTTGAGCATGTAGCTTCAATTTAAGCGTATTCATTCATTTTTAAATGGCATACTTAGCCTTCTGTACTAATATATTTACTTTAAACATACACAAACATTATATTTACAAATAAATAGTTATATTATTTTCTTCCTGTCCTCTAACATATTATCTTTGTTGTCTCTGGGGTACATGAAATCTATTCTTAGATTCAAATTCAACCAGATGTTTTCATCTCTTCTGTAACTCTCTTCCAAAAAAACAATCTTTTTCTTGAACACCTAGAGGGACACTGTTCCATTTTTGGGAAACTTCTCGGAGTTCCCTGGTTACCGTGTCCCAGGTGGCCAAGGAGGGGGGCTTCTGTACAGGATCACACCAGGAGTTTGGGTCAGAGCAGAAGGCTTCTCTGGGAAAGAGCCCTGGTTCCGCATTTGGCTCTCCCTGTCTCTCACCACCATCTGAGCTGTGAGGACAGCAGGAAGGCCTCTCACTGCCACAGTAAATATTATGGTTGCCTCTGGTATGCAGAAGAGCAAGAGGGGCGGCTGCATTTGCTGCTTCCAGGTGGCAGACGGACAAGAATGAAAGCAGGCAAGGAGGAGCTGGAGGGGCGTCTGGGAAAAAAGAGAACAAGAAAACCTCACTAGTGTATGATATGTACTATAAACAGCCCAGGGTTGTTTGGGGTAAGAAACTGTCAACATAAATCAGTTCTTTCTCAGCGAGTGTGGGAGCAGGTGTTCCAGGGGAAGGATGAGCCTGGCAGCTGTGGTGGGTTCTGTGATCAGGCCCTGATTGCACGGAAGTCCCTGGATGTTAATGTGGACAGGGCGCAGGGGCCCCTGCCATTTGTAAAACTCGCTTTTCAAAATCCTGCATTACCACAATGTGTAAATTCTTTCAGATCATGGATTGTTTCCTCAATTCTTCAGCAGTTTTTCCAAAGCACACAAACATTAGTTGTGGAGCTGGTTTGGGGCCAAGAATCCTTAACTGACCAAGAGTGCAGAAAGGCCCGGGGATGATAAAAATGCAGGCCGGCCTTGCTCTAAAACATCTCAGGATGCTCAGAGAACCAACTGGAAATGCTTCTTCGCGCAGCTCTTTGCGAAAACATTTGAGAGAAAAATCTCTTTCAGTAATTAAACTGGGCGGGTGGGGGGGGTTGGAATCAAAGATCTTTCTGGCAATTTGAGATGAACTTTCTCTCTTCCCCCTCCCCAATCCTCCTGCTTTGGAATGACAAACTAAGTCAGATACCGAGGCCAGATTTAAAATCACTGTGACTTTTAATTTGGGTACTTATTGTTTGATAGCAAAAGAAAAATATTTCTTTTGAGGTAGGTGCCCCAAATTGAAAGCTGCTCTGAGTTTAGGGAAAAGGCAGAGTCTTCAGGGTCCATAGGAGTTGGATAAAACTCAAAGGGAAAATAATTTGGGTTTCAGTTGCGGGGGAGGGGTGCTTAGACTGTGGTAACAGTTGGTTTTTGCTTGTCTGGAATGCTTTTCCTAACTCCCGATTTCAGTAACTTGCCCTGCTGCCCTGGCCACGGAGATAAATGTGTATCCCAAGCCTGGGCAATCATTGTATCCCATCTTCCTGACAACAGTGATTGGTACAAGGGTTGGATCCTTGACTCAGACAGGGCTTTGCTGAGGTCTGATATATAAATAGGAAGTGAGCTTCCATGGCCGCTAAATGGGAGGGTGTGGATTTGGGCTCTTGGACATCATACTATCTCCTGCCACGTGGAAAATTAGAGTGAAGCCAAGAGACAGGCAGAGATGGAAGATGGATGGACACATGCTTGAGGATGGCTGGGGAGGGAGAGAGTCCTGGGAGCAAGGCATCAAACATGACGCTTTCTCGTAGCAGCCCAGGTGGGATCCGTCAGCACGTTCTTTCATCTCCACCTTTGAACTGGAACCTGATCCTGATAATGTGACAGGGTCTTATCTCCATCATAACAACTTAAGGTTCAACCTTCATTGTGTCTCCCCTGGAAAATGACAGTAGCCTTTTCCTTGTCCTCCTGCTCCTGCTTTGCCTTGATGCAGTCCATTTTCCATGCAGCAAAGAGGTCATTTAGTTGTCTGCCTGTACAGTGTTTTGAGATGTTAATTACACCTTGTCACTGCTCTGCTCAAACCCTTCAAAGGATTCTCATCTCACCCAGAGGAAAGCCAAAGTCTTACTGTGGTTTTCCCTACAACCCCTGTGCCTTCCTCCTTGGAGCTCATCAGCCTCCTCAGCTCCTGAACGATTCTCCGTCCTCTGACGTGGCTGTCTTTTAACTTTTGTGCACTGTACATTTACGTCTCTGGTTTTTATTGTTGCTTTCATTGCTGTGTTCCGCACATCCCCGGGGGACCCTGGAACACAGCGAGAGCCACAAATTCCAGTGCTGGCCTCCAAGGCCTTCCAGAGCTGGTTCCCTCTGCTCTTGCCTTCATTCTATCACTGATCCCTTCCCGCCTTCTGACCCTACATATTCCCTTTATTTTGCTTAAGCTAGTTTTGAGTTGTGTTGGAAATTTTTAACCAGGAGATTTGGGGGAGACCTGTACATCACTAAAGCTGACATAAGTGAATTTTTCCCTAAGCTTTTGATGTTGGTTCAACCTAAGCGCTCTAAAGATACCACTTGTTGAACCACCTCCCGCTGAAGTTTAGAGGTTATTAATATTTTCCATAATGTTTTTTATGCTTAAATAGTGTGCCCTTAAGATTTTTGCTACATTCTTAAGCTTGAGCCTTAGTATATTTCAGGGTCAGCATTCTCCTATGTCTTAAATCAAATCTAATTCAAGTGAGCAAATGGGTTCAATTTTGAAAACTTCATTGTATAGTCAACTTTCCAGGTGGGTAACTACTCTTTAGTAAAATGAGAGACACTGTGGAGTTAACACTCCATCTTTTTATCCTCTAGATGGTATAGGGCTGGAGGGAGATGACTGACAAGGAAGCATCCAGGGATCATCTTTTTTTAGCAATAGTTATGTTGCTCACCTAGCTGGCTTCCTCTAGGCTGTGGACCACTGGTTTCCCTTTTCTGTGTGTTAGTGTCATCTGGGTAACTTTTCAAACTCTCTATACCTAGGCTACACCCCAGGCCAATTAAATCAGATCTTTAGGGGTGAGAAAGCAACAATAATGAAAACAATAGTAGGTAACATTTACTGAGCACATACCACGTGCCGGGTCCCGTGCTACATGGCTTCACATGCATTACCTCATTTCACTCTAACAATAATTCTATCAGGCAGTACTGCTATGATTCCCTCTAAACATATGAGGAAATAAATCGAGTCACATAGAGCTTAAGTAGATTGTCCAACATCTTACAAGGAGCCAGTGATAAGAACCAGTTACTAATCCAGGCAGGCTGATGCCAGAGCCTAAGCTCTTTTATAATTTGGTTTTTATTTTTTATAAAAATTCAATACACGTAGTTTCAAGAGCCAAACAGTTCTCAAAGTTCATTACTAAAAATATCAGCCTATCAATCCCGTAGCACCACACCCAGCTGTCCTACTTCCTCATTCTCAAGGCTGTCACTTTCAGTTATTTTACTTTTTCTTTTCGTATTTGCATACGTGTCTCTCGCTATTACTGTTCATCATGTGATCTTTTTCTTTTTTCAGTTTTAAGCATTAGCTCTTACCTTCCCATGTGGAAGATTAAGGCAGAGTTTTACTGCCCATCACTGCTCACTTCTCCTAGTGTAGCTGCATCATACTTTGATGATATCATAGCAGATTACATCATTTGGATTGTGTAAATCCTGTTTATGGCTGAGCTATATGGTACGCTCACTACGTCGTTGTTTCTTCCTTCCTGAAACTATTCTATTCTTGTTTTAAGTTGTAATCTTTGTTGTTACCTCTCTGAAAGTAACAGTGGCAGTTTTCTGTTTGTTTTTGACAAGAGTGGGGAGTAATTCTCATGTCCTTGCATAGTTTCTGTTTACTTCAAGTTACTTTTTTGTTTGTCTGTTCTGGAGTTTGCCTTTCATATCTGAGACTTGCCTCAGATGTCCTGTGATCCTTGGCTGTTTGTTTCCAGATGTTAGAGGGGGGCTAAAAATCAGACTGGGAACCATGTGCACAAGGGCATTTATGGTACGTCACTGGGCATTTGAATCTCAGGCCGATCGTGTTTCCCAGAGGAGATCTTCCAGTCTCCTGTCTGAAGAGTGTTACCCTGGATGCCAGCATTTTAGGAGTAGAGTCAGGGAGGGAGGTTGGGGATTTTCAGTTAATCCTTCTGTTTTCAACCAAGCACTCTGGCCCGAGTACTCAACTGGTCTGGTGTGTGTAGATCTTCTGTTTTGTCCTCCTTAGAGAATAAGACTCCAATCTTCTGGGGAGGCGTGTGGCAGGGAGGGACACTCACCCATCCGTGCAGAGTTAAGGAGGGGATCTGTGCACCTTACTGCTTTGTAAATAGACTTTTAACCAACTGTCTCCTTTTCTGCCCCTTGTTTACCCTCACTTCTAAAAGCACCTGTGCTACCAATTCCTGAGGCTTCTGAAGGTTCTGGATGCAAACTGAGTTGTTTCTCAGCTTCCTGCCTGCTGACTTAGAGTGATTCTGCCTAGAAATTCGGAGCCAGTTATCATTTGTCCTTCTGCTTTTAACAAACATCACACACACACACACACACAGATATGTATGCATGTATTTGTTTTATTATCTTCTGCCCCAGTCTCTTTGTCCTAGTAACTTTATTCCGAATCCTCATTTTGTTGGGAATACAGACAGGAGTGGAGTTAAATGAGTGTGTCCTATCATCCTCCTTGTGGAGGGGTCAGAGCCCTCAATCACCACCTCCCTTGGAATGATAGACAATGAGCTATTTTCACGCTCCTAAATGCGCGTATCAGCACTGTCACGATTTTTGTTTCACTGGCTTTTCTCAGCCTAGTTAGACAGGTCATGAGGCTGTCATATGCCCATAGCACAGATGAAGGATGACATGGCAACAGTAAGGGGCTGTGCCAGGACCACACCACATGCCTTCTGACTTCTTTCCAACGCTGTTTCTGCATTTTCACATCTGTGTCCTGGCCTATACTGAGGAGACCGTCTGCCACTAGGAACTCTCGGATCCACCAGTGATCCTGGGAAACCATGATTCAAATTTCAGGTTCCAGGCTTCCCTGGTGGCACAGTGGTTGAGAATCTGTCTGCCAATGCAGGGGACACGGGTTTGAGCCCTGGTCTGGGAAGATCCCACATGCCGCGGAGCAACTAGGCCCGTGAGCCACAACTACTGAGCCTGTGCGTCTGGAGCCTGTGCTCTGCAACAAGAGAGGCCACAACGGTGAGAGGCCCACGCACCGCGATGAAGAGTGGCCCCCGCTCGCCGCAACTAGAGAAAGCCCTCGCACAGAAACGAAGACCCAACACAGCAAAAATAAATAAATTAATTAATAAACTCCT